>NC_133774.1:97644993-97669207 GCF_003597395.2 Chelonoidis abingdonii | reverse complement strand
TGTCTGCTGCCTTCACAAAGGGAGGGGTGAGGCTGTACCCAGCACCACCCGGGGCAATGTTTTCTGCCCCATCAGGCACTGTGCTCTCAACACGGAAGTGGGAACTATGGGATAGCTGAGGAACAGCTACCCACAGTGCACTGCTCCTGAAATCGATGGTAGCTTTGGACCGTGGACGCAAACAATCGATTTCGGGATCCCACTGTGGACACGCTAAACCGATTTTATTAGATCTGTTTTGTAATATCGGTTTAAGCTAATTCGAAATAATCGTGCAGTGTAGACGTACCCTGAGATACAAATATACTAACTCTGACATTGTGTGCACCTTTCACACTCTGTTTCCCATTTCTTTATCGCCTTTATTTACTTTCACATTTGCATAGAGATTTTCTTTTCTTTCCCACCCTCCTCATCTCTTTATTGTGCCCCGGCCCACTCATCTCCCCTCACCAGAATTATTTTTCCAGTCTTTGGGCTGATACTCATGTTGACTGAGTAGCCAGGACACAGCTCACATTTTCTCCTGATTATAGCCTCCTACCTATACTGCCAAAACTTAAAGCAAATATCCTCCGTAGGCCTCATCCCATGCAAACTACACTCTGGGAAAGGCTTCTGGGGTGAAATCCTGACTCACTTAAGTCAATGAGAATTTTGCCATAGAGTTCAATGGGGTTATGTTTTCACCTTGGCACATATTTATTTTGCCTACAGGGGTTCTTTCTCCCTCAGGCTTCCTGGTTGCCATCCCTGGAGTCTTGAGCTCCAGTGGTAATCTTTAAAAAAGTCAGCATTTGCTGACATTTCACACAGTTACCATAGCTATTTCCTATTTCAAATACATAGGAAGTAAGTGTTAAATATTGACTTTGTAATGGCCACGACTGCAGTTGGAACTTAGGATGCAGGTAAAAGTGGCCCTGGCAGTTGTAGGGTATGTCTCCACCACCAACGAAGATATAGGTGCATTGCATACCCACCTTTATCTTTAATTCAGTTGGCATGGCTAACAACAGTTGCGAACATGTGGCAGCACAGACTTTATCCTGGACTATCAACTCATGTACATAACCCGAGTCCTCAGCAGGTCTGTAGTGGGGTCATCACATCTTCACTACTCTTGTTACCCATTCTAGCTAGGTTAAAGCTAGTGTGAAAACGCCTACCTGTTCTACAATTACGCCTCACTTGCAGTGTAGATGTACCCATAGATACAGTAGAGCCAGGAGGACATTTTGCAACATTCTAGCTCTGTTCAAGCACTGGATCCTGGTGTGGTTTAAATTTAGGCAAGTCCACAAATAGCTTTTTTAAAAATCTGAACATTTAAATTGGATTAATATGGGGCCAAATTCATGGCTAACATAAGTGGGCTCACTTCTAATGTTGTCTCTGAAGCACACATTCAAAGGAAATTAATGAAATGAGAAAAAGAACAAAAATCAAGTAAGACTGGAGATCCAGTTTCCCTACAGTTCCAGCTTCATTTCAAATGCACATTAACCCATTTATTTTCTTGCATATTAATGGTTAGCAAACGTTTTTCACACAAATACTTTACCTGCTCAATAATTTGCCTCACAGTGTTCAAACGCACCACACCAGTCGATTTCTCTGAACCTGCATCTTTGGGTTCTGTCTCTGCAATGACAACAGATGGTTTTTTTCAGTTGTGAAATGAGTGTTCATATTACCCTTCCCCCAAAATTCAATGCTGAAGAGCCAAACTGCTGAAGAAAAAGTAATGAATGACTTACTGGCAGTTTGATACAGATCAGGCAAGTCATTTGACAGCTTTTCCATCGCTAGATCTGCAATGGGGCCAAATATCACCACAGGTCTCTTAAAACCAGCTGAAGAAAAAAAATATTTAGAAAGAAAGCCTTTACATATAAAATCACCATGGCAATGCATATTGAAACAAACATGCAGAAAAGGCTCAATTTAATCTTTAAGACTAATATCCTGGAAGTATCTAAGCTCCGTATTGTGTATTTTACACACACACACACACACACACACTCTCTCACTCTCATATATATATATAAAAATTATATATAAAATTCCTCTCTCGCCCCTATGGGTGGTATGTGTCTTCCTCAACCTCGGGTCCTCTACCAGAGGCCTGGCAGTTTGAGGGTTCTGCGCAGTATCTTAGCTGTTCCAGCACTGCACTCTTCTGGACAGAGAGCTCTGATGTTGTTCCTGGGATCTGTTGGAGCCACTCACCCAGCTTAGGAGTCACAGACCCGAGTGCTCCTACCACCACTGGGACCACTTTGGCCTTCACTTTCCACATCCTCTCTAGTTCCTCTTTCAGGCCCTGGTACTTCTCCAGCTTCTCATATTCCTTCTTCCTGATGTTGCTGTCACTTGGCACTGCTATATCTATCACCCCTATATCTTGATCACCACCGTTGTCTTCTGGTCCTTGTCTATTACCACGATGTCTGTTGATTTGCCAGTACCTGCCTGTCCGTCTGGATCTGGAAGTCCCACAGAATCTTAGCCCTGCTATTCTCCACAACCTTCTGTGGAATCTCCCATCTGTCTTGGAGGGTTAGGCCCATACGCTGCGCAGATGTTCCCTGTACACAATGCCAGCCACTTGGTTGTGCCGTTCAGTGTATGCTGTTCCTGCCTGCATCTTACATCCTGCACTATGTTTGGACTGTCTCTAGCCTCTCTGCACAGTCTGCACCTTGGGTCCTCTCTAGGTGGTAACCCCTGCTTCAATGGATTCTGGTGCTCAGTGCCTGTTCCTGTGCTGCTATGATCAGTGCCTCATGCTGTCTTTTAGTCCAGCCCTTTCCACCACTGGTAGGATTTCCCAATGTCAGCCACCTTCAGCTATCGTCGATGGTACATCCCATGCAGGGTCTTGTCTTCAGCCATGGCACTTCTTCTGCTTGGTCTTCTCCTCCCATGTCTGCTGCTGCCCAGGCATTCTCTCAGCAGCTCATCTTTGGGGACATTCTACTGATGTACTCCTGGTGTTCCGGGTTCATCCAGATAGTGGCTTTGACGCTTACCAAGCCCCGCCCGCCTTCTTTCCGCTGGTATATACAGTCTCTGGGTGTTGGACTTGTGGTGAAACCTCCGACTGCATTGTGAGGAGCTTCCGGGTCTTCACATCGGCAGCTTCCATGTCCTGCTTTGGCCAGCTCACATACCGGCAGGGTATCTGACATGACCGTACCGGCTAGGACGTATCTGTTATGGCTGTGGATCTTGTTCTTCCCACTGAGCTGGCTCTTCAGACCTGTCTTATCCTTTGGTGATACTTGGATGTTGCTGTCTTCCTTGCCTCCTCATCGTGGTTTCATGTGACTGTGGGACGCCAAGGTACTTGTAGCTGGTCTGTATGTCTGCTATGTGGCCCGCTGGTAGTTCCACCCCATCAGTCTTGACTACCTTCCCTCTCTTCACTACCATCCGGCCACACTTCTCCAGTCCGAATGACATCCCGATATCCTCACTGTAGATCCGCGTCTGGTGGATTAGCGAGTCGATGTCTTGTTTCATTCTTAGCATACAGCTTGATGTCATCCATGTAGAGGAGGTAGCTGATAGTAGTTCCACTTCTGAACCTGTACCCGTATCCAGTCCTTGTGATTATCTGGCTGAGGGGGTTTAAGCCTATGCAGAACAGCAGCAGGGACAGTGCATCACCTTGGTATATGCCGCACCTGATGGCCACTTGTGCAAGCTGCCTTGAGTTGACTTCCAGTGTTGTCTTCCATAGTCCCATTGAGTTCTTGAGGAAGGTCCTTAGTGTCCTGTTGACTTTGTATAGCGCCAGACATTCACAGATCCATCGTGTGGCGGCATTGAGTCGTAGGCTTTCCTGTAGTCAATCCAGGCTGTGCTCAGATTGGTCTGTCTAGACCTTGAGTCTTGGGCGACTGCTCTATCTATGAGCAACTGCTGTTTTGAGCCTCTGGTGTTGTTCCCAATGCCCTTCTGAGCTGTGCTCTCTCTCTCTCTCTCTCTCTCTTTTGGTTCCCAGTGATTCAATGCAGGACCCTTCCTAATGTGAAGGGACTTCATGTATGACTTACCAATTGGCAAAAGTGAGAGAGTCAGTCATTCACACACATGCTCTCCCCTACCCCCATTATAAAAAGTTGGAAGGGAGAAGAATGAAAAAAAGAAAAGCGCAAATAGTCCTTTACATTATTCAGAATCAAGACCAGCTGAGAGGATTCTGCCATTTGAGCATGTATAATACAATTTCACTAGTCTGCCCTGCAGACTGCCCTCGAAGCCACACTAAATGTTGTGAGACTACTCTTATGATTAAAGTTACAAACATGCTTAAGCATTTGCAGGGTCAGAGCACTTTACAGTGGCAAAGAGATGAGAGTGTGTTATTATTCCGAGGCCAATACAAGTAACATAATGGTCCTCGTAAGCCAGTGGGAGAGGGCCATATTGTGCTTGGTGACCTCTGAAAGTGTTTTTACTACTTTTTGTTTCTGTTAGCACAGTAGAACCAACACAGCACAGGAGAATGGAAACTATTCTTAATCATGCAACATCAGGAGAATTATTACAGGGACAAAAATTCTTCCCTCTGTTACATCCAGGTAACGGGATTACACCAGTGTAACTGAGGGTTGAATTTGCCCTAAAGAATCATTATTACAGGTGTCTATGAATGAGCCAGAAAGAACACAGCTAAACTTTCATATCCCAGGTTATGTTTGCAAGGCTGGCCAAAATATACCAAAACCAAAACACATGTTTACTTGTGACGTGAGCAAATTTGATGTAGAAGTGAAGAAGAAACAAATATGGACTTCCAAGAAGCAGTGTTTGCAGTGACACTTTCTAGAGCAGAGAACAGCTGCACTCAGAAGTTAGAGTCTTGACCAGGAGAATAGCATATTACCACTTTCTGTTATACTTTACATTTATCCTAGAGCCAAAGATGGGTGGTGGCACTTATTAAGTTGCCACATAAATGACAGTAACACTTGGGCAATAAAAGCAAGCTGTGAATAGGTGCTCAGTTCTGTAAAGTTTTGCTCACCCTCTCGCAGTAGAACTCGCTCGTAGGCTGGGAACTTTGTGCTAACAGACGCAATCGCTGTCAGATCTTCACGACTCTTTTTCAGATTCTTTTTCATTCCAGATCGTTGGCCACGCATTCTCCAGAAATCTGCCCTGTCACTCGAGCCATCTCTTTGGGCATTCTGAACACTGGCCATCTGCTCAGCTCTGAAAGGAACAGCATGGAATCCATTTGAAAAATACAATCAAAGGGAAAACATGCCACACTAAAGGAAGAACCTCAGCAGAATCCAGGATGTGAATTTGTAACTACAGCGGACAACTCGGCAGGTAGGCAATCTGTGGAGGGGTATCCAGAGACCCTTGCCATGAAGCAGGCAAAATTAATATCAGAGAGATACTCTGACTTGCCTCAGCAGCAAGGTTTATTGTGCATGAATCAATCCTCTGGCTGCTAAGGCAAATGACAAACGTAATGTATGCCAAGTAGCTGCTCAAGGAAAAGGTGGCGTATGTGGAGATGGAAAGAGAGGAAGCAACCCATCATGAAATGATGGGCAAATTGCCTAATGACTACCTCCTGTTCTCCATCATCTCTTCCTCAGATATCTTAAATTGAATCAAAAAGGTAAACCCCCTTGGTCAGATCAGTATAACAAGGAATAGACTAAGGTGCACCACACAGGAAAGGAAAACCAAGCAGGACAGCATGGAAGTACACTGTAAAGTCACTTTAAAAGTAACTTTAAGAACTTCTGTAGAGGAGAATTGAAGATTTTTTCTTAAAATAAAACTGACTATATTGAAATTTATATCACTTAGATACGACTTTGCTGCACTCTGAAATTCTTCATTAAAAGCACATCAGATAACCAATCACTTTTTAAAATATGTCTGAATTAACTGGGGTTTGGTAAAAGCAAATTTAGCAAAAAAAATTCCTACAACAGTACAGTCACCCTTAGTACTTCAAAGAATACAGTTAAAATTGTCAAGTCACGAAAACACATTTTCCCTAAGAACATGCAGCATACAGAAAAGTATTAGAGGCTTTTTCCATAGCACTTATCGCTGTAATACCAGAGTGCTTCACATATTCTATTTAATTTATCTTACCCTCTCCTACCTCAGATGAGAGAGATGAAAGTATTATTCCCATTTTTCAGATGGAGAACTAAGGCATGGAAAAAGTACACACCTAGTCCAAGATCTCACAGGAAGTCTACAGCAGAGCTAGGATTAGAACCCAAATCTCACAAGTCTGAGTGCAGTATCTTTGCTACAAGGCCATCTTTGCTCAGCTGTTACCAACTAATTCCATAGTTTTAAAAGCTGATTTTACACACATTATTATGAAGGTGATCACTTGAGGGATGGATGGTGTCCATGTTCTCTTCCCCTCCTTCCTCTTCCAAATGGGTTATACAAATGGTGAATAGGGTGGGAATAAAAAGTAGGTGATGGTGGGGAATCTCTTATTTTAAACATTGGGTGGGCAGGTGGGAAATCAATGTACCTGCTTTTATTTGGAATGATGCCCTTTTCCAGTTCATTTCCAATTCTCACAGCCAGCCAGTTACCCAGTTTGCCATCGTACAGTGTATCAACTACTCGGAAGATCTCCCCTCTGGTGAATGCTAAACTCTGTGGAGATTCCTTCTCACATTCAAAGTGACTCCTTATGAAAAATGAATCCCCTCTGCCACAGGCCATTATGTCTCTATACACTGAAAGACAAGACATGACATTTAGTTTAACTTGCTAAATAGATGTCCTATACCTTGCTGTGACAGTCTTCTGTGGGTGGTGTTTTACTCACCTGCACTTCAAGCCTACAACCTTAAATACTGTAAGTTAGTGAAGGAGAGATTAAACTGTAATTCTAGTCTAAAAACTTTGAAATTTCTCCTCTTCACCTCCAGGGTGGGAAGGAAAAGGTGAACTGGCATGTTCCCTATGCCTGCCCCCCTTTTATTCCCTAAAATCTCCCGCCCTTCTGATTCGCTCTGGAAGTTGTCAACATCATTGCTTTAATCAGCCAATGGAAGTGAGAGGTATGCTGCACTGCAGAGAAACACAAAACTGTTTTCCCTGCCTCGGGGTTTGCATCCATAGCATTCTCAACCACTGCCAGCACAGGGAACTGGATATTTGAACTGATTCCTCATGCAGCCCTGTCAGCTTTCCCAGCTCTCTCTCTATATTTCCAATTTTAAAATAATTTATGTATTACTAAGTGTTCTAGCACACACCAACGCGCGCATGCACAGAGTTATATGGAAAACCAAGCAAGCAAATATTTGTATTAGCTTATTGCCTCATGGATAAAAGCCCTGCATTGCTGACATCGGACAACAATCCCCCTACAGATCCCATGATTGAAGGGGAAGGCAGCAAGGAGCAGCATCTTGGCTGCTGAAGGTAGAAGCTACTGGGCATGGGGGACAAGAACTAAATGGTGGAGGTTCAGAGCTAGCAAGAGGTGCTTATTACAGGCTGGGTGGATGAGTAGAGGAGCAGGGCTCTTCTTCGTCCAGCTGAATGGTGAGGCGGCCAGTCCACCTCCCCTCCTCCACATGTCCAGAATGGGAGTAAGCTGGACATAAAAGCAATCATTTTTTCCAATACTTAAAATGAGAGCAATTAAAAGGTGTTTTGGAAAGCAAGAAATGAGAAACAGCATTTGTGATGTCCCCAGCAAAACACAGCTGAGTTGAAAGGTCTACTGTTCTTTTCAATGCCTGTCATTCTGAATCATAACAAACATTGTCACATCTTTGGTGCCAGGTGCCTACCTTCATATTTGCTCTGAGCCAAAATGGTCACAGTTTCACCTTTGGGAATTTCTAACAGGTAGAGAACAGCATCCTCCCGCACAATGCCTCTAAAATCCTGCGTGTTTACCTGATGCAAAAGAAATGTTTTAGGAAAAAATTAGTCTAATAAAGCCCTAAAAGAGGAAAGGAAAAGGCTGTTTTATTATGGTTAAAAAAAAAAGTATCATTAATACAGAGGTTCATTGGTTTATGCCAACGGACATTATAGGTGTGCAGAAGATGGATTACTTATAACTACAAATGACATCCTGAAAGTGCCCTGCCTTTAAGGGAACTCTGTGAAGGGCTACAAAATGCCTGAACATGGGCACAGATGGCCAGGGTACATAAGGAAAGGTCCATTTCCAGGTAAGGATATATCTGTTTCCACATAGTATGCTGTTCTGTAATTAAAATCCCACGTATTCCAAGTATATTGTTGTGCTAAGTAATCAAGGAACTTCAAATAATCTGATGCACTGGTGTGCTCCAGATGGTTATAATTCATCACAGGATTGTACCCTAGTTTCAATATCATCCAGACGCATTCTGGTCACCTAGAGTTGTGAGTACATTCTTGTGGTTGCCTCACTTGCACTCACCCTACCCCCTTTTCCATGTGTGTCTCAGCTGTTTATTTGGACATAGAAGTGATGTCCACTCCCTTGGACCAACTATGAGGCACTAGGGGAAGAGCTGTACTGGAGTGCAGTGACTCCCAGTGGAAGGTCTTTGGGCCAGTCAGGGTCTATTTGCAGGAGGAAAGCTGAGAGAGAAAAATGAGACAGTGAAGGAGAATCAACACTTCAGAAAAGGAGTTACTATTTCAAAACCTGTTCAGGCCAGCAACCAATTAGAGAAATGAAAACATGAGAAACAGGGGACTATGGGACTGAGACAGACCCCACTGAAATCAAGTTAGAATCTTTATTGACTTCAGAGTGCTTTTGGATCAGGCTCAATGGATTTAGACAGGAGAGAAAACTCAGGAGGACGACATGATAGACAGAAAAAGGAAAGCCACAGTCTTAGAAGAGATTTTTGGGGTAGAAAAACAACAACAACGAGGAGGGAAGCCTAAGGAGTTTTGATAAAATAACATCTATCACCTTTTATTCACTAAAATGTGAGCAAAGGGAGGGAGAAAATCATCAGGTCACAGAGGGACAACAGCTAAATGATGTGTGGGAGAGAGGGGAAGATACTCTGGTCTCATGCTCTGTGGTCTGTTTTCTCAGCTGGAGACGGGAAGAGTCACTAGTGAGTGTATCCACTTCTATCTTTGGGCATTTGTGTTGTGTAACACTTCTACCAACTGCTTCTCCTATTGAATCTTAAATTTCAACAGCAGAAATCAAAATTTAGGAATTCAGATAAAAAAAATCATGCTCTAGGAACAGTGACCCTGTCCCTAGGAATAAAGTAATATGGATTTTTTTTTTCCATATTGATAAAAGTAAAGAAAGCAAATCGTTTCACATGGTTATCAAGGAACAAGCAGTTTTAGTTGCAGTGCTGAACATTTACACTGATACCTTAAGAATCTGATCTCCTTCCTGTAGCCCCTCCTGGTCAGCTGAGGTGCCTTCTTGAATTCCAGCGACAAATATCCCTACGTCATTCCCACCTGCCAGACGTAGACCCACACTGTCTCCTTTCTTGAATTTTACCATCTTCGTATTAGGACTAGAGTATTCAAATGAAGAAAAAAAGTCAAGCCAAATATTATACATATGACACCCATCATTTGTAGGAAGTAAACTTAGGCATGCTTGCTGTCAATCTCCCTACGGTATTTATATGGCCCCATCACTGTACTATGTGAGCATCTCTCAGTCTTTCACGTATGTCTCCTCACAATACCCCTGTGAGGTCGGGTAATGCTATTATCCCGGTTGCACAGATGGGGAACTGAGGTATAGAGAGGCTAAGTGACTTGCTCAAGGCCACAGAGAAAGTCTGAGACATAACTGAAAATTGAACCCAGGTCTCCCCAGTCCTTAGCTAGAACCCTAACCACTGGACCATCTGCCTCACATAGAAAGCTGTTTTTAAAATATACCAGTTTAAATTAATTATAAGCAATCACACACAGATTTTTTTCTCCTCTCTACATTATGCAGAATGCAGTGTAATACTCCACCAGGTAATTAATAGGGGAGTCAGATAACATGGAATTCTTCAGACTCTCTTTTGTTGGCAGAGTGTCAAGAATGCCCAATTGGTAAGTTGAATCAATTTTCTCTTGTTCCAAAGAGACAGCAAGTACTGGAGTAAGTTCAGCTTTTTCTCTGCCAGAAATGCTGTATGCCTGGATGACCTTCACATACTTGGAGGACACTGGCTTTCTGTTATCATTCACTCAACATACCAGTTACAGCCTGTACCATAAATTCTCTTCAACTGAACCATAACTAAACACTGCTATGGATAATGGGTACAAATTTATATATCTGCAATACACAGGACTTGACCTTGAGGCAGCCTTTCAGAAGTTTATCAGTTCTCAGATCTTTAAGCCTAACTCTCTGCTGGAACTATGGAATAAACAGATCTTCAATTCCCCTTCTTTAGGGATCACCTGTTCAATCCAAAATCTCGAACTGATTTATTACTCTCTCCCCAACACCAGCCCATTTCCCCATTTAATAATTTACATTAAAAAAGTATCCAGGTTGTATTCCTATAAAGCACCTTAGTGATTTCAAATATCAGACTCTAGACAGTCAAAGCTCTACAGGTCAACATTACTACATTTAACCTGAGGGTAGATTAAAAAAAATTAGGTCCTAGGTCCACAGACATTTTGTTCCTGCTTTTCGGTGTGCAGATTCCACAGCTGCATACAGTACACAAACTAGGGATTGAGAAGATACACATTTAGCTGCAAAAATCTCCAGCTTGTATATACACAACTGTGGAATGGGTGTGCACAAAAGCAAGCACACACACACACACACCCCACTCCCAGACCTTAGGACTTACTTTATGATAATCCAGCCTCTAAAGTTTTATCTTTTTCAAAGTTATCAATGCCCTTTTTATAGATTATTTTAATCTAATATGCAGAGAGAAATGTAGAGGAGGCGATCCAAGGACCATGCATAAAGATACATACCTACAATTGCAATTGTGTTTGTGCGTGCAAATTGCAAAGGTATGTATTTAACTAGCAATCTGCATTTACAATCCGTCTATGAAATCGGGGACTGAACATACAAATGTAGGGGCATGCATTCTTGTGCATATACATTAGGCCTCCTTTTTTAAAACTAAGTTCATCCTAAATGTTGTCATGTATTTAATACAGAATCCAGGTTACCTTTTCTTGACATAGGACTGTTTAGGGGAAAACCACTACGAATGCATGAAGAAAGCAGCCAAAGAAAATAAAAAAAGCAATATGGATAGATGTTGAGAAAAAATAGGTGTTGAAAGCAGCATACCCGTATATTGCTTCATCTTCAGGACTAGGTCGAAGAAAGGTTCTTGGGGCTACTTTTGGTTGAGATACTGTGTATAAAAACCACAAAGTTATCTAACTGACAAACCAGACAGAAAAGAATGAAAGGTTTTCAGTTACAGGCAGCAGTTACAATAATATCACGTATGCCAGCAAAGAGTGCAGATCTGCAGCCTAAAGCACACAGCACTCTGACGTCAGTGTCCAAAAGTAAAAAGTAACTAAAAGAACAAATGTCAAGGCAGTAAATTAACTTGTGATTTCAGGCTCATCTCTCAATTATGTAATCCTTGTCAAATGTTTTTTCCCCCTCCAATTTTCTTTTTGTCAGGAATCTGTTATTCAATCTCTTGCTCCAATTGTTCTCTTTTAAGGTCTCCCCAAAGGCCAGTCAGCCTATTCCAGCCAAGAAGGCTGGATGTGAATTCACTCTGAGCCAATTTGTGCCAACTGTCAATCAGCTGGGGATGATGGTGATAAGAGATGCCTTCAGACCATACCTTCCTGGGAGATAACAGAGCCAGGATTTTGTCAGTACAATTGCATAGATTCACTTCTGAGGATAAGAGCACTCAACCTACATTTAACCTTTGTGCTTTATCTTTAAGCTCTCTCCTGTCCTCTCTTTTCAATGGAATGAAGACTTGGTTATTTAGTTCTTTATTATAGATAAGAAGAATTGCAGGCTACTCTGCACAGGAACTGCCATACTAGATCAGATCTGTGGTCCATCTAGTCTAGCATCCCATCTCTGACAGTGGCTAGCACCAGGTGAGGAAGGTGCAAGAAACCCTGTAGTAGACAATTATGGAATAATCTGGTGATCCACAGGAAAAGTTTCTTCCTAACTCCCTCCAATTTGCGTTTGGCTTAATTCCTGAAGCATGATGGTTTATACCCCTTAGAATTCTCTTCCCCCCGTTCCTCCCTCCTGCCAGCTAATGGGTTTTGTTTGCAGGGAAAAAAACATCTCAAATTGGACATTTGTAACTCTGACCTGGCGGGTCATCTTTGTACTTTGGTTCTTTGTTTGTGTCAGTGACGATGACAGCAGCAGCTATATCACTGGTTGATTTAAAAGGCGTGGGCATTGCTCCCATCCTGGACAACCTGTTGGGTGGATCCTCTTTTGTACTTAACAAAAAGAACAACAAATTGAGAACATTAAAACAAAATTTCATATACATTAAAAATGTCTTATTTAGTAAGAAAAAGAAGAGCAATACTTCCTACTTTGGCTTTTCCTTTAGTTTTTCATTGGAGGAATGAGAGTCGAAATCAGAGTGATGTAATTTTTGGTCATCTTGAGGGGAGCTTGATCGGTTTGACTCAATTTCGGAAATATCTATTGAGAGAACAGTATCTTAAAACAGACTTACTGTATTGGTCTTCAATTTCATTGCACATTTATCCACATCTACTTACTTGCAATAATCTCAAGATACAAAATATGAAATATTTATAAACTATCCCCTCTGGAAAAAAGATTTGAGTGTGCCTAGGGCTAGAAAGAGAAATGACCTGCACCTCTCAGAGCTTCTGTCTCCCACAAAATATTTCAGGAAGGTTTTATAACTTCCAGAAAGAAATTCCAAGGAGCATCAAAAGCAAGCGTAAACTTTTCCCAACTATTATTAACATCCTACAGGTTTGAGCTCTTGCTAGAAAAACGCACCAAACAGAGGCCTATCTTTATTGTTATAGAAATAAGAGAACTATAAAATGAAGAGGAGATAGTGGTTGTGAAGAACTGAAACTGAATCTTGCATAGTAAAAGATTAAATAAAAAGAAAATGGCTTGTCGGTCATTGCCCTCCACAATTTCTTCTTTGAAAGTCCAGAGGGTTCACTGTTAAACAACATGAAGCTGAGCTGTCCTTCAGAGAGAAAAACAATTTTCCCTGTAGCTCACAAATTCAAGCCACAACCCATTCTCAGCAGGAAAAGCTCCAAGAAGCTGCACTGAATATTCTCCACCAGAAACACACTTCCTGAATCAATTAACAGCATCATGTTTCCAGTGAGGCACCAGCACCCTTCCCAAAGCAGGAATGTTGGAAGGAGTGGAAGTGTCCTTAGAGTGAAATAAAACTGAGCTCATCCGACCATTGTCATGAATCAGGCCTTGCATTAAAATGACTTTCCTTCTAGCCATGGTGAGTTGGGCTTTGCTTTGTTTAGTCAACATTACTCATGAATCAGCTAGAAAGGTCACTGAATGACACAAGGCCTGCTGAGTGACTGAAGGTTCTTCCTACACCAAAGGAAAATGGGTCTTCTGCTTCTGTGTCTTTCTACAAAATAGTTGCAATATCGGTACCAATCAAATACGGTACTTGCATTACCACTATCCTATGAGAAATGCTTTATATAAACAGCTTCACTTTCTGTTTACACAGGGAGTAGAACTGACATTACCTTTTGGCCCTAAGACACCTCACCTTCTATTTCTGAGTCACTGTCATGCAATGAAGGGATGTTGAGTAGTGTCTGTTTTCTGTCTCTGAGGACTACCAACTGGAGTTTTCCTCGTGATTTCTCAATCAATTTTCGGGCATCAGCTAGCGACATGTTCTCTGTCACTGTACCATTAATCTGCACATATAAGGCAAAAGTACCATTATAAACAAACACAAATGGCAATAAGAAGTCATATCAAAGCTCAGATCTGCTCATCCTCTTTCCAGTAAGCAGATGTTCTAATTAGGTTTTCAAATTAAAAAACCCCAAAACACCTCAGCCCAGAAAGCAGCATTGTAACACATATATGCAGCTTCAGCGTGCCTTTGTTCACAACACACCTTGAGTATTATGTCTCCTTCAGACAGATTACCATCTTTAGTTGCCAGGCCAGTACTGGTCATTTCTTTTATGAAAATCTGACTTCCAAGTCTGAGACCATACTCTAGAAAAGGAAGAAAAAAACCACAGCCTGTAGTCTGGCAGAATGAGTAAGTGTTTACATCTAATAACTACACTGTGTACACATCAACCACAATGACATGCAACACAGCACATTATAGTAAAAGGGAATCAGGCCCCTTAAGAAGCAGAGGTAACATGGTGAGACTCAAGGACGGGACATCAGTCCTACACTGCCAACAGTCTCACATGTCACTTTAATGACAGGTTTTTGTACCTAATGGGTCAGATTCTCTCCTGTGCCATATTCTGCTAGCGCAGAAGGCTAGGGAGGGCAGTGGGGGCATCTAAGGTGGCATTTATGGTTCCCCGACTCTCAAATGGCAGCGGCTCGTCATGGCAGCAACTTAGGATAACTTAGCATAGCCCCTAAGAGACTACAGTATTTGAGGAGTGGAGCCATAGTCCCTCCCCTCCCTAGATACACCCCCTATGTTGGGGGATAGGAAGGGAGTTGGCTCTCTGGCTTTATGCCAGGACAGTCCCATCGCCAGTGGAGTTCTCAGCAGGAGAGCTGTGGCTAGATTCCAGCGCAGCTCCCGTAGCATAGAGAGGCCCAGACCACTGTCTTCTATTTTAAAAAGTAAAATATCTGTTTTGAAAGCAGCCTGTTCCAGAATTGTCAAATTAAGCTATTTTCCCATTTTCAACACCATCACATACAAAACAGGCTGCTACAGCTCTGAATGGTCATGGTGTTTTTGTACCACCTGCTAGCTACATACAAACTTCTTAAGCAAAGTCATTAAACAGATTTTCTCTATTACCTCTGTATGCATTATCTTCACATATGGGAGCATAATTTTTTTTGGTAAACTCATAATGAAAGTGATCCTGTCATGTGCAAAATTAATTTTTATTTAAAAAAAACAAAACACAAGCCTCCCCCCTCCACCAATGCTGTTAAGATAGATGCAGTGGTGTGTTCCAGATTTAGAAGAACAGGTTTGCTCCTATGGAGAGATGATTTACAATATGCCAAGTGCCCCCATGCAGTGGATTTCTATAAATCCCAGGAAGACAGGATTTATAAAGTGAAATCCTGACATAACCCAATCTAAAGTGTAGTTTTGTTGCACGACATATGTATTTTTGTGATACTATTAAAATCAACCCCCCCACACACACCCGTGCACCCTCCAATGTTTTGCTAAAAGTTTACCTTTTAATTACTCTAATGATGAATGAACTAGTTCTAGTTTGAACCAGAACCTGAGCCATTAGAGGTGCACGTATCAACCCAAACTATACTTTTGGAAACCTTGCCTGCCTTCCACTAAAGCAAATAACCTAAACTAAACCAAACACTAAAAGACAGGATGCAGCATGTTCTCTTTAATCTATAAGTGCTAGGTATAAATTTAACTTTGGTGTAAATTTAACCATGTTCAAAAAGTCATGGATTCCATCAGAACTGGAAGGGTAGTGAGCTCATAGGAGCAAAGAACGAGAGTGCACAGTGACCCAGAGAGACTAGAGCAGTGGATGGCACAGGCAAGGAGGAAGTCCCATGTCCAAGGACAAAGAGTAGATGGCACCCATACACAATGGTAAGGCAGTGGAGGAGGAATGTAGGTAAACAGTTGTACGTAGAGTATTAGAGCCACCCACCCACCCAATAGCCAATGGAAAGAACAGCATTTTCCCATCCCTTCACCAGAGGCATTTCCCACCTCCCCCCCCACGGTTACCTTCATTCGGTTTGCTTTTTGTTAGGAGAACACTGATAGGTCTATCCTGGTACTGTTGTCCTGGGTAGCCATGTTGGCGTCGTGGTTCAAGAGAGGGGCTGTGGGAATTCAGTCTGTCTCGACTATGACTCCTTGCTTCCCTGTCGTATCTAGGGTCAGGCTGATGTCTGTAACTGTAATCCCTGGGTGGGCTGTAGTCACCAGCACCACGTTCATAGCCATCATCCCTGTCGATGCTCCTGCCCCTGCTCCAGTCTCTTCTGTGTTCTCGGTCCAAGCTTCTCTCCCTGTCGATGCTCCTGCCCCTGCTCCGGTCTCTTCTGCGTTCTCGGTCTAAGCTTCTCTCCCTGTCGATGCTCCTGCCACGACTTCTATCCCGGCTGTAGCTGCGTTCCCTGCTGTGGTCTCTGCTGTAGTTGCGCCCTCTATCTTGATCTCTTCGGTAACTCCTATCAGGGCTGTTTCCCCAGCTTTGGCTGCGACCTCCATGGCCGCTATGCCAGCTCCGATCACTATAGCCACTTCGAGCACTCCTGCCATCAAATTCTGCTGGGTCATCCAGTATATCGAAAGCTCTATCATCATGGTCAAGAGAAGGGCTTCTCCTTAGAGCGGTGAGCTGCACTTTCCGTGGTCTTTTCACTACCTGTTTGTATTAAACACAAAACAAAAACAAAGAAGAGAACCAGCACCTCTCTCAACATCCATTTTAAATCATATTCCAAATGCTGAGAATCTCAAATGCTATGTCATAAAAGCAAGAGCCTCTAAGCAGCTTATTGTTCAAGAAGCTTTGTTTTCAGAACACTGTGAAGTGATATGGTTAAAATTCTATGTTGGTTGTTAGAAACATCCCCTTAGTTTCATCCTTCTAAACAGAGCAAGAGTGTTATGGTTTTTTAAATTGCTTTAAGGGCATAAGTTGATAAAGTAATTTTTTTAAAAGGCTTCTAAAAACTGTGCTGTGCCCAAGCAAACAATATTCTCTAGTTAAGGGAGGTAAGGAACGTGCTAAGCCTGTTTAGATGTAAGCTCTTTGGAAAGGGACTGTACATTGTGTGTCTTGTACAGGGCACAGCATGTCGTCTCCATCTTAATAAACAAATGAAAAAGAAAGAAAGGCAACAACAGAGACATTAACTGTGGTTGGTCATATGGTTAAGACACTGCACTAAGATTCAGGAGATCTGAGCTCATTTTCCTGCTCTGCCACAGACAGGCTCCTTGTGCTACACTGGACACGTCACCTAATTCCTCCCCACTTGCTTCAGTTCTCCAGCTGTAAAACAGGGATAATAGTCTCCTCTCCCCACACACAGTCTGGCTTTTTTATTTAAATTGCAAGCTCTTTAAGACATGGAAGGTTTTACTGTGTGTATGAACTAGTGTATATACCTAGGACAGCAGGTACTGATCTTGGTTGGGGTTATAGGTACAACTATATGCAAAGAATTAGTAATTGTTAACTTACAATGGCAGCCACTTTCCCACTTTTTCTTAACTGCTGAACTGCAAAAGAATGGGGAACATTTTCCATTGGGGTCCCATTAACCATGACCACCCGGTCATTTTCTCTACAAAAGAAGTACATGATGGATTAGAAGGGACATCCTGTAATTTTCAAATTAAATTCCACTTTTGTTCTAAACGTTCTGTGCATTCACTAACAAAAAACAGAACACAAGCTATTCTTAAACATCCGTATTAGTTTATATAAACTGGGATAGCTTAAATAAGGCCACATGCTGAAGGCTTCTTCCAGTTTTAACAATTCATTGATTGTTGGTGGGTTTTGGTTTAAATGTCTCTATGTGTGATTGATTGATGTGCTGACTCCAGGATCAACAATAACTTACAAGACAGGGTGGGTGAGGTGATATATTTTATTGGACTGACTTCTGTTGGTGAGAGAGACAAGCTTTTGAGCTACACAGAGCTCTTCTTCAGGTCTGGGGTGGGTACTCAGATTGTCACAGCTAAATATAAGGTGGAACAGATTGTTTAGCATATGCATATATTCCAAGAGACCATTCAAGGTCAAATGGCCCATTAACACGCCTCTAGTTATATGGGGGAAAGACACGGGTGTGTGTGTATGGTAGTGGATTACAGATTGTTGTAATAAGCCATAAATCCAGTGTGTCTATTCAGTCCATGAATACATGGCTACAACACTGTAAACAATAACTTACAAAATCTGTTAAGGGTCAATGGGTGCATTCTTTTAAACCATTTTAAGAATTTTACCTCCAGCAGAGGTTTCCACAGCCACATTAGAACTACAGCCTTTATTCCACCTGATGCTATGGCTTGAATTGTTATAGCTACAACATTCCACAAATGTTGTCAAGAACTGTTTGCTTACAGTTCTTGGCAAGGTTATTGTACAGTTCTGCCCACTCTGGAAGAAGATTTTTCTGTTGTAAACCAACCGTGCTAGCCAAAAAAAAAAAAAAAAAAAAAAAAAAATCGCACTCTGGACATTAACCCCTAGCTAATCTAGGTGAATATGAGCAACTAGCTAAATTTTAGAGGGAAAAAAGATTAATCTCTAGGGGGATGTGAACAACCTTTTTTCTGTAAAATTTCTCACACCACAACTCCACAAGTAAGTCGCCCTAGCACAGATAATGCCATTGGCATTTTAACTTCTGTGTTGTCTGACCCTGGTCACAGCAGTTCTAGATGACACAGTCGCTAAAACAGAGGCAGTCACTGTTGGCTGGTCTACATTTAGCATCCCCACATTCCTATGGCTGGTGGAGCTACACAAGCAGCATAAATAATGGAAAGTTTCAAGAAAACAGATCTAGTGCACACAATGCCTAAATGAAGACATCATGCAAACATATTAAATGTGGAGGCAAATTGCTTAAGATATTATTGTGTTAAGGGCCAACATTATAATGCTGAAAGCTTTGAAAGCTGTCAACAAGGACACTGGGTATGTGAGGAAGGCTGCCATGAGAAGTAATATCCTGTTAAAGTTTTTTTTTCTTAAAAACACAAAGACGACATGCTTATGTACAGAACAATACAATATACCACCATTAAAGTAGATTAACTTGTTTATGAGATAAAGAAAAAAAGGAGGTATGATTTCATTTAAAATACAGACAGTTGACACACAAGTCTACAGAAAAACAGCCTGGATCACGTCACTGGGCAGGCTCTCAAATCAAACCTGCACCTTTATCTGCAAAACATTCCAGTCATGGAGGATATAAGGAAGCACACTTACTGAAGTAATCCATCTGCTGGGCCACCTGGGAGGACATCTGAGATAACTATGGACGTTTCACCATTTTCAAAATGAGGGTTGTCTCTGCCACCAGAAACTGCAATCCCAAACCCTCTTTTTGAATCCTAAAAAAAACCAAACCCACACATACATAAAACAGAACTGAACACGATTACATTTCAACATGGAGACAGAGATTATGATTAAGCCAACAGACTGTCATCCCAGCAACACTCACTTTAGATAGAAAAATGCGGTTCAGATGAAGCGTTGCATAAACTAGAATGAAAAAACAATCCACAAAAGTAACCAATTTGAAGTTTCCATTGTGAAAGTCAAAAACCAAGCAGGCATGTCATCCTCTGACCAATAAAAATGATAAGAGGACTCGCTGTTTCCTGTGCGATCTCTTGTTTTTTCCCCACCAATGCTAACAATTCACACTGAATTAACTGCCGAGTAGAAAGCTGCAGTTGATTAGAATGCTCAAGACTCTGGAGCAGTTTTTCTAGCAATTAACAACTGAACATGCAACACTAGCTAAATTCTAATTACTACTTCATGAAAGAGACTATGCAAAATTGTTGCTGATAAAATAAAGCTACAAATGTGTACTAAGTGTCTGGTGTCACCATCCACCACCCCAAGCAGTGCATTAATAGATCATGAGGTATCTATGCCAAACCTGCCTCTGAAGAAAGGGTAGGCTGTCATAACATGAGGCTTTTGGAATGCTTGAATGTGAACCAGAAAAGCATATACTGGGGCAATGGAAGAGGAAGCAAGACTTGTATCTAAACCAGAACCCCAGTAAATCCTGAATGCAGAGAAGTACAACAGAGTGTGCAGTGGGTGTATGTGTATATATTATATATATAAAATTTAAAATTCTCCTCTCACCCCTATGGGTGGTATGTGTCTTCCTCAACCTCGGGTCCTCTACCAGAGGCCTGGCAGTTTGAGGGTTTTGCGCAGTATCTTAGCTGTTCCTAGCACTGCACTCTTCTGGACAGAGAGCTCTGATGTTGTTCCTGGGATCTGTTGGAGCCACTCACCCAGCTTAGGAGTCACAGGACCCGAGTGCTCCTACCACCATGGGACCACTTGGCCTTCACTTTCCACATCCTCTCTTAGTTCCTCTTTCAGGCCCCTGGTACTTCTGCACGCTTCTCATATTCCTTCTTCCTGATGTTGCTGTTCACTATGGCAACTGCTTATCTAATCAACGGTTGTCCTTCTGGCCTTGTCTATTACGACGATGTCGGTTGATGGCCAGTACCTGCCTGTCCGGTCGGATCTGGAAGCCCACCAGAATCTTAGCCTGCTATTCTCGTCACAAGCACTTCTGTGGAATATCCCATCTGGTCTTGGGAGGGTGACCCAATAGTGCGCAGATGTTTCCTGTACACATGCCAGCGCATTGGTTTGCCGTTCAGTGGTATGCTGTTCCGCTGCATCGACATTCCTGCCACTATGTTTGGACTGTCTCTTGAGGCCTCTCTGCACAGTCTCATCTTGGGTCCTCTCTAGTGTGACAGACCTGCTTCAATGGATCTGGTGCTCAGTGCCTGTTCCTGTGCTGCTATGACATGCCTCAGTGCTGTCTTTTAGTCGGCAGCCCCTTTCGCAGCACTGGTACGATTCCCAATGTCAGCCACCTCAGCTACCTGTCGATGGTACTCCAGCAGGGTCTGTCTTTGCCATGGCACTTCTTCTGCTGGTCTTCTCCCATGTCTGCTGCTGCCTCAGGCATTCTCTCACCAGCTCATCTTGGGGGACATCTTACTGATGTCTTCCTGGATGTTCCGGGTTTCGTCAGGCAGTGACTTTGACGCTCCACGGCAAACCCCGCCCCCTTCTTCCCGGCTGGTTAATAGGAACAGTCTCTGGTACTGATGCTGGGGGTGGAAACCTTCCATGCATTGGAGGAGCTTCCGGGTCCGTCCCAATCGGCAGCCTCCATGTCCTCCTTGGCCAGCTCACTATACCGGCAGGCGTATCTGCTTGACTGCAGGGCGTACTGTTGATGGCGTGGATCCTTGTCTCCCACTGAGCTGGCTCTTCAAGGACCTGTCTTATCCTTGTGATACTTGGATGTTGCTGTCTTCCTTGCCTCCTCAATTCGGGTTTCCCATGTGACGGTGGGATCGCCAAAGGTACTTGTAGCTGGTCTGTATGTTTGCTATGGGTGGCACCGGGTAGTTCCACCCCATCAAGTCTTGATACTTCCCTCTCTTCACTATCCATCGGCCACACTTCCCATCGAATGACATCCCCGATATCCTCAACTGTAGATCCCGTCAGGTGGAATAGCAAATCGACTGTCTTGTTCATTCTTAGCATACAGCTTGATGTCATCCATGTAGAGGAGGTGGCTGATGGTAGTTCCACTCCTGAACCTGTACCCGTATCCAGTCCTTGTGATTATCTGGCTGAGGGGGTTCATATATATATGGACACACACATACACACGTGCATGCACACACACACTCTACACTCAGAGTGTGTGTGTGTACACATACTGATCATTTAGTACAGCTGGAAAGCCAGTAGCATCTGCTATATTTAATGGAACAATTTAAGTCACATTTCTGTCTGGTTTGTTTAAAAAACACAACTTAAAGTTACTTGTTACATCAAAGTTCACTATAACTGAAACATTAAAGAAAACATTTTTTTCCTCTCTCCATTTTTTCAGTTTAATTTATGTATTTCACAGCCCTTTCTGTGCTAGCCATATCCCACTGACAGCAGTGGCAAAACTCAGTTCTCTCAATAGGAGCAGGGGAAGGCCAATAAATAGTTTTATGAAGTTGATTGGACTCACTGAGCCTTGGTTGACAATGGCCAGGTTCAGGAGGCCTCAAGCTAAAAACAGCATAGAATTAAGACTTGATCCACTGACAGAGCTAATGGCGCTTGTTATCTCAAGAAGCTCTAGACCATTTGGGCAGCAGCCTTAGATGGTATAAACTGACACAACTTGGCCCAATGGGAACAATGTTAACTAAACCATGTTGTGTGTTACAGTATTTTCTATTCCTGTTTTTCCAGTTAAATGTGTACTTTGGTGTGGATATAACAAAGTGTAAATGTACTGTGTACCATCAAAGGCACATAGGATGGACAGTGCAGCCAAGTAAACATTACTGTCCAATCCCCAACTATTGCATTTCTTGACTGAATTTAACCATTGTATTTAAGAGTGGGTTTTTGAAGTGGTTTTGTATTTGTAATAATTAGCACAAAATTATTAGACTCTTGCTTTATTCAGGGTACAGGAGGGATGATGCTCTGTGAATGAATTAGGGGTTGTGTTGTGAAGGAGGCTGTTGTCTGTAGGACCTCTGCCTCATTTAAGCAGAGCAGCCACTAAAATGTAAGGTAAATAAGCTGCAACCTTTAGCTGATCTCTGGCCATCCAAATGGCCTGTGGGGGCCAGAGTCAGGCAGGACAGAGAGAGAACATCATCGGAACTGCTCTATTCTGTTCCGGGGCCTGGAATGTCCAGGCAATGCAGAAGTGTGTAGTACCATCCTTGCAATCCCCAAAATATACAGAAATAAAATTTGTTTTCAAAAGCTAGAAATATCTGACATTGCCTTTAATAGAGGAAAAATGAGAGCTGTACATGTTGTACTAGCCCCTCATGTAATAGCAGCATATGCATTTGATAATTATGATTAAGACTAAGATTTAGTTATTGGTATTTGTAGTAAAGGTCATGGACAGGTCACAGGCAATAAACAAAAATTCACAGTCATGACCTGTCCGTGATTTTTACTATAAATACCTATGACTAAATCTTTGCTCCTAGGCCCATTGCTCCAGAGGTGAGGGCTGACTGCCTCTGGCGGCCCGCGGCTCTGAGGCCCCTGGGGACTGCTCTCCTGGCGGCCTCTGGGGCCGCCGCCCCAGACACCCCCGGGGCCACTGCTGTTTGGGCAATCCCCAGGGCTGCCCCTGGGACTGATGCTCGGGCGATCCCCAGGGTTGCTGCTCCGGCGGCCCCCAGGACTGCTGGTGCTTGAGCACTTCCCAGGGTCAGCTGCATCAGCCACTGCAGCTGCAGAAGTCATGGAAAGTCATTGAATCCGTGACTTCCACAACCTCTGTGACAGAATCACAACCTTAATCATGATTACAATATTTTTTACATCAGATTCTACTCTTCAGTATAATGGTATACATTTCCATTGATTTCTCAATGTATTTGCAATGTAGCTCCACATCTGAGATTATGAAGTGCTCCTGGTAACCATATCTGCTAACAGAGTTATCCTGTTTTTGTATTATGTTAGTCAATTACACATTTATCTATTTGGCTGGTACATATTGCATTTAGATCACCACTGCTCAAAACTGAACAGTAATAAAGATGGAATTTTAATGGAGTCTTTTAACCAAGTTTCAGCTCCAAATAGGTTAATAAAAATTGTAGTAGCATATGTTTAAATAAAAGCAGCAATAGAGCATTTGAAAACTAAAAATATAAACACAAGCTCTCACCTTTTGTAAGGTCACAGTGTACTGTTCCCATATCAGCTCTTCCATGCCTGGGGCCTGTTACACAAAAACCAAAAAGCAATTAACCAACAAGCAACATAAACAAATAACTACCCCAAAATAAAATCTGGAAGATCCCATTTCAGAAACTGTTGAAACAACTATTTTAAGTATGCGATGGAGTTGGCTGCAGAACACATTTGTTTTTATGTCAAATGACAATGAGACTAACCAAAAAAAATTGGAGAGGGAATGTATATTAGAATTTAGCAGGTTATATATATATATAGATTCATAGATTGTAGGGCTAGAAGGGACCTCGAGAGGTCGTTGAGTCCAGTCCCCTGCCCTCACGGCAGGACCAAATACTGTCTACACCATCCCAGATAGACATTTATCTAACCTACTCTTAAATATCTCCAGAGATGGAGATTCCACAACCTCCCTAGGAAATTTATTCCAGTGTTTAATCACCCCGACAGTTAGGAACTTTTTCCTAATGTCCAACCTAAACCTCCCTTGCTGCAGTTTAAGCCCATTGCTTCTTGTTCTATC
>NC_133774.1:97579277-97643440 GCF_003597395.2 Chelonoidis abingdonii | reverse complement strand
TTGGTTTGACACGATTTGTTCTTTACAAATCCATGCTGGCTATTCCCTATCACCTTACCACCTTCCAAGTGTTTGCAGATGATTTCTTTAATTACCTGCTCCATTATCTTCCCTGGCACAGAAGTTAAACTAACTGGTCTGTAGTTTCCTGGGTTGTTTTTATTTCCCTTTTTATAGATGGGAACCATATTTGCCCTTTTCCAGTCTTCTGGAATCTCTCCCGTCTCCCATGTGCACCCACGTATGTACGTACATACATACTGGTAACACTCGGTGCAGTGAACATTCCCTGGGCCAATACAAAATAAATCATAACATGTTGCCATTAACTGTCTGGATTCTGAAAATGGACAAAATATTGCAAATTCAAGACCAAGGGCAATTTAGAATACATTCCTAATCAATGACTGGAAATCTGACCTTTGAATTCTACATCATAGTTAATAAGATTCCAGTGCTAAAAAGTAGTATTTACAAGTGGAAACCCCCTCCCCGAGACGCTAATTTAGCAGCAATATGGTTTAGGAAGGAAAAAAAAGCATCCAAACCTAAGAAAATAAGAAAAACTCAGCACTGATGTTAGGGAGCCAGGGTAACAGATTTGGCTGGATTACATCTCCCACAATGCACCACAGTCTCCCTGCTTGCTGAGACGCTATGGTTCGTCAGAGAAATCACATGGCTGCTGCGCAAAGAGGAGATGTAATCTCTGGCCCACAGAGAAAAATGGGAGCATGAGGTACCCGAACCACCAATCCCATGGGGCACCAAAGTTGCATTTCTGAATGGAAATTTTCTGTTTATGAACAAAAAAGATGTTCACTTCAGTTTTTCAACTGAAAGTAGACATATTTCATGGAAAGCAAAAATACCATTACACAAAAACCCACTTTTCCATAGAAAAATGGTTTAAACAGAACTTTGACTAGCTTTAACAACTAACCAAGAAAGGGGTAGAAGTGAAGGAAGTAAGTACGTAAGCATAGTGTTTTTACAAATACAGTTAACTATAATAAGTCCACCTCTATTAGACTATCCCCATCTTAACGATTTTGAAGTGCGCCCAATGTTTCCAGTACAGTTGTTTTATTGCAGCAGCAGACCATTAAGCACACAGTTGTTTCTGTTCTCTTGGATGGTCAAAGACCCCATGAAGTGTCACAGAATTCACAGAAAAGAAAAGAATTCACACAGCCGATTCTGGGTACACCTGAAGGAGACTAGGTGGTCATGTTTTGTTATGGGGTCACTGGATGAAAAAAGCTTATAGTCCCTGCTCCAAGCATTATTTAAGGAACACCCAAAATAATCTCCACTCTTATCAAACAGTTTATAACACAGAAATACATCTTAGCATACACCAATACAAGCATATTTATGTTAATAATGCACCAATACTGTATCTCTAAAAATAGATAATCTAAGTTTTCTAATTCAGAAGTTAGCAGATCCTACAAATCAAGATCTAGAACTACAACTAGCAAAAATACACTATAAAAGTCAAAGCAGAGATTTTATGGAGGAGAGGAGCTAGTGTTAAAACCTATAGAAATATTTTTAAACATCTGTCTTCTCATCTAGCCTAGTGACAGAGAGATAGTGACAGACACAGAGAAACAGTTACGGAGTTAAAATCATTACTGTTAAAGCATTCTTGCCCTGGGTTGAGTAGATTAACCTACTTGCTGAAACACATGGTCAGCGAAATCATCATCTGCAAATAATGGTGCTTCCAGCTATTCCCGTGTCACCAGCTGGCCAGTATAACTAGACAGTTAAATTACTGCTGCTAGTTGCTACTTTGTTGTCTCTCTCTACCTTATTCCAACATGTGGGAGTATCCTGTACAGAAAAAAACCCTTGGGAACTGATGTGTCTTCTGTTCTGCTTTTCCAGTTTGTTTGTTTTTAAACTATATGCAGTACTGGCTTGGGGGCAGGGGATCTCAGCTGTCATTTCCATCTAGCAGTTTCCCTTGAAAAGAGCCTTAAAAATGTGAGCAGATATTAAGTGGTCTCTAAATTTGGAAGGACAAGCAACTGGGCTCAATTTCTGCAGCAACAGGCTGTGCGCTGGCAGTGGTAAAATCTGGAAGGACTCCTCCCACCAAAAAGCCAAAATATTTTTAGTGTAAAATGAGTCAGTCAGTTAAATTTGGTGTATATTTCAAATAGTCTTACTGTCCCTCCCCTTAAGATTCTGAGGCCAGCCCTGGGCATATTAAGGTGTCCAGTGATGGAGAGGAAAGGAATAGATTGGCCAAGATCAGAAGAACCATGTTTCAGAACACAAGCCATGCGTTACAACACAAGGACGTTGAACGTACCCTGAGCTGAGCCCAAAGAATGCACTAGAATGATGAGGAAACGGAGGCAGGGAAATGCATGTAGGGTTTATGATTATTATTATTATTATTATTTTTACAGATCTGTACATGTCTCGTGATTAAATAAAGAGCAATTCTGTGGTAGATTTCTGGGCAAAGTGTCTGTGTGTATATACCCACCACGTGGCCCCTTGAAAATGTAAACTTTGAGAAGAGTTCTGGGAGAAGGTGTGTAAAGATACAGCAGTATTCAGAGGGCTAGCACTGGCTCTGGGGTCTGGGCTGGAGACCACATGGTCACAGCTGTCAGGACAAGGTGCTAGACAGGATCTGCACCTTGAGATTGTGCCTGGACTTTGTTCAGGCTCTGGAGGCTGAACACCCAGCAGCGAGGTCTCTTCACAGCTATCTGGTAGACTGCCAGCAGTGGAGCCTGAGCAGATCAGTGTAAGTGGACGAGGACAGTTATGCTTAGAAATGTGTTAGCTGGTCGTGAAAAAAAATAAGGGAAAGAAAAAATCTATTATCAAGATAGAAGAACTAGTTCTTGACATACTGATAAAATTACACAAGCTATACCATGCACAGTATTGAATAGTCACCTTGGTAGTCTATCAGACCCTGAAAACATCTGCACTGCCCTAAATCTCCAACTAATAATCTCCTGAACATTATAAAATGTACTGCTGCTTGCCAGTGCTGAGATGCTAACCAATACTGACAGATTAATGGAAAGAAGGAGAATGAGAGGGACAGAAGGACTACGAATGTTATAAATCACCAGCTGAGGAGCTCTGACTGTATCAGAACTAGGATTTAACCCTCTATCACAGGAACAAAATTCCTGCTTTGTTAGAAATCATTATCCTAAGGCAGAAGATGGGTCTCTACTCTAAATGCACCAAGAGAAAGGCACCTTTTATCCTTGAGACTTTTTCATGTCATTGGCTAGCTGGAAAGAAATGCAAAGGGAAACTATGGTATTTGTTTCTTTTAAAAAGTCTCACAGGAACACAATGGTTACTGCATTACCCACACACAGAGAAAGAACTGCTGACAAGAGGCACAAGCAAAATAAATGAATCCTATTTATTTATCAAATTACTAAAAGTAACTATTTGGTGAGTTTACTCACGTTTTCCTTCAACTAGAACTGTGGTGTTTTCTATATAAATGAAACTTACTGTAATTAGCCAGTATGAGTTCAGTAGTGACTTCAGCCAATACAATACTTCTAATTAAAATATCACTACTAGGATTTGTTTAAATATTCCTAGTGCTCAGATACCAAGGTGACAGATGCCTTATTAATAACTAGAATAGATGGATCAGTAGCCCCTTGATTACAAAACTATTCAGGGGTGGAAATTTTGAATGACAGTTTGATAGAATAAAAATTATACTGTGTACAGAACACACAACCCTCGTGGATAATTATCACATATTTATACAATTTCTTATTACTGAGTTACCACACACTTAAACAAACAAAAAAACCCCACAATACCTGGTGTGAAAGTGTAGGGAGGGCTTATAACAAGATATAATGTAAAAACAACTCACGTGCCCTTTTAAAATCCTCAACTTTTTCACTGCACGTGCCCACATTCTCTGTAGAGCTTGAGCTGTCTTCATTGTTGCAGGGTATATAATCTGTTAGGGGACTATGTGCATCCCAGTCTTTTCATCAGTTTCCACCACTCAACAATGTTATGTAATTCTAATACAATAGTGGCCTACATACTCAACAAATCCTGCTGTCATTTCACACAGTAACACATCAAACCACAAAGAAGAAAAATCTAATACCTAAACAAACTCCACTTATAAGACACAAAAACCAAACTTAATTAAAGACAATTTTAAATGTCTTAACAGATTAATATGCAGGAGGGTTTTTTAATTCTAAATTATCAGTGAACACTGTAAACTTTTGCAGATTTATACCTACAATCTTTCCTCCTAGGCTTTATACGAGAAAGCTTCACAGAGAGTTAACTTAAATGTCAAACAGAGAAAAAGGCATTTGTGGCAAGTTTAGCGCGCGCGCACACACATACACACACACACACACAGAGAAAGCTTGTAGATTTCATCTTCAGTGTTGGAACACATCTATAAACTGTTGAAGATTCATGCAACATTGGAAAACATCAAGCCATTTTTCCACAGGACAGGTTTAATGCAAAGCCCTGCTTTGCAAGCTTGCCTGTGTAATCTCCTATATTTCTCTGCACTCACCAGGAGGTCTAGAATGGAAACAACATTGAGCTTCGAAGACAACTGCCAACAATGCATTCTGCTACATCAAGGACTGTTCCTTCAGCACCAACAAGGAGAAAGTTGTTTTGTAGGAACCTGGGACTAACAAGCTGGGCTTTGCGTCCCAAAGGAGTGTGGGGTTACTCAAAAATAACTTCATACTTTAAACAAAAAAGTTAGTTCACAAAATAGTTTTGAAATTTCATAGTTTTTCCTCCACCAAAACAACTAGTGGCATAGCAAATATAAAGCTGGCCTGATTTTTAAGAAATGCTGTTCACCCATAATGTGCAGCAAAATGGGGGCTCCACCCTGCAGGTGCTGTGCTCTCTGGCCTGACTTGGCAAACCTCTTAACATTAAGCATGCAAGGAGTCCCATTGCAGCCATGTGCTTTGCTAGATCAGGGGCAGAGTGCTCAGTAGCTGGTAGTATTGAGACCTAAGAGTTGTACATGCTCAACAACTCTGGAAAGAAAAAAAACAACCAGGCCAAAAGCAAGTAAAATACACATATTCCTCCGCACCCCCCAGACATTATATTAAAAAAAAAAAAATCACCAACAAAAATGGTCAGTTGCAAGAAATCCAAAGAGAGGGCACAGGTCTGGGATGGGTAAAAAGACTGACGTCACTAATACAGAATGATCAGAGACCCAAATTCAGAGCATGGATAGATGCGTTGAAGTAGAAGAATGGGTTAAATAATAGTAAAACGGGAAGTACAAATGATCTGGCAGGGCTTGTGGGAACAGAATTTAAAACAAATAAATAAAAAAACACCCAGAAGAACTTTTACCTGTAAATATTGTTGCTGTATCTCTGATGACTTCTTGTTGCTTATTTTATTTAAACAGGCAGCAGGAACTATTACATGGAAGCAGAGATTTTGGCACTCACTGGTAGCCCTGTCTTGGCTCTCCTCTTTGCCCCAGATTGAGCGTCCATAGCATTCCAAACACAAAGTAAATACTAAATAGGAAAAATGTAACAAAAAATGAAATACGTTGACAGTGCCTAGCCGTGAGAAGTTAAAAACTTGCAGGAGCACCCAGGATCCATCCAACAATAGTAGAACCAGACGTACAAGCCACATCTGCTTGGACCAGGGAGAGCAATTACAGTACAAGGGTCCTTGTTTGCTTGGCTCTTGCCAAACCTTTTGTACAGCAGAGTAACTGAGGGAGAGAGAGAAGAAAGACTGATTCTGCCAGAACAGAAAAGCTTCAATACAAAATGCCTGACTTTTCATGCTTCTGCTGCAAAACAAAGGGATGCTCTTCCCACATATATCAGGAAATAGGCACCCAAAGTCATATGTTGAGTAGGACTGAGCAGACTTTTTGGCTTGTTCGCCTCCAGAACGAGATATTTCAATATATTCACAATCGGAACTCCCCAAGCCACTGGTAAGAAGGCGACCTGAAGCAAACAACTTTCCTAGTGATGTATCAACAGCTCCCCACCACCTGTTCTCAGGTGGGCTTTGAAGACAGTCTTCATCTTGCCAGAGAGACCTGGGACCAAGCAAAAGGTGAGAGAAGGAGTCCATTACTGCAGGTGAGAATTCCCCAGGCAAAATTGCCACAGTTAGGTAGTGGATGGCACATGGAGATAAGAATCTTAGTGATCCACACTTCACGTGGATTCTAGTCTGGAGCTCTTTTTGGAGACAAACTGATTTACCCATTTCAGGATGTGAAGGTTTCTCTCTGATTCCTTGCGGACTTCTAAATAAACAAATTAGATGCTTGTGAACCTCTTCTCTGAGTGGAATGGAATGAGGATGTGAATGTTTTGCAGGTGATGCACAGTGAGCACGACTATGTCTCTTTTCACCAGGACTTGGGTCAGCGAAGAGAGGAAAATATAAAGGAGAGGTTCTTGACCTAGAGGGTCTCAGAAAATAAAGGAGAGAAGCCTGCTGCTGGAGACAGTTTCTTTCCATTGATTGAGATAAACTAAAAGCTTCCTCCTTGTTGCCACCCTCTGTTGAGGGGAAAGAGAGTCAGAATTCTTGGTGAGGCTGGTATTTGTTGGTCCTACCTCTTCCCCTGTAGCCAGAGAAGTGAATGGATTGGTTTACCGGATACCTGTATCTATACCTGCCAGGTCTATATGAGGAGAGAGGATACCTGACACCCCTGTTAGGCCTGTTGGAGGCACAGGAGGAGTTAGAGGCCTGAGGTTTTTCTTGATCTCCTGGCATAACTGTACTCTTTGAAAGATCCCTTAAGGCCTGGTCTAAGGTTTCCCCGAAGAGATGACTCCCATCATAAGGCAGGCCAACAAGTTTGAGTTTGGCTGAAAGTTCCCCACCTGTTAAGGGACGGAGCCAGAGGGCTCTCCTAGCCACTGTGAGAGTTGCTATGTTATGGGCAGCCAGGTGGAGGGAATCCTGGGCTGCATCATGAAGATAGCGGGATGCCAGATCACAAAGGGTGCACACCTTGCGAGATGACCTAGAAACAGGCCTCTTAGAGTAGGCCAATAATTTCCTTAGCCATTCCACCAGTGACCTGGCTGCATACAAGGAGTAAATGGAGACAGAAAGCTGGATGGTAGCAAATTCATAGGCACTCTTAAGAGCCTCATCTACCTTACATTCTAAAGGATCCATGAGAACAGTTTCTCCCTCATCAGGACGTGAAGATTTGGTGAATAGAGATGCTATTGTAGAATCAACTCTTGGTGCAGAGGCCCACAGGTTACCTTTCCCAGCTGGAAGTTTGTAAAGCTTAGCCAGATGAGTAGGTAATATAAACTGAGCATCTGGAGCCTGCCAGATGTTTTCAATTAAGGCACTGATGGACGGGTGAAGGGGAATGGTATCATCTGGCTTCTCCTCCACAAGATGGGGCAATTTCCTTGAGCCACTTCGTGAGGTATAATGTTTTAGCCTGAGTTGCTTCATAAAATATTTGCACAGATAGGGTAGATCCTCAATCAGGAATCTTCGAGATGAGTCTGTTTCACCAGATGTTTCCTCAGGCTCAGAGGACACCACTTCTCCTTCCTCAATGAAGTCAGAGGAGACTTGGGTAACCTTGGTAGAGGATCTCCTCTTTACTTCTATCAGGGATTTGCTGGATGAGTGTGGTTCATATGACCCTTCCTCCGGCTCAGAGGACATCACTTCCCCTTCCTCAAAGGAGTCACTTATAAAAGGAATCAGGGACATTGGTTGCACTGAATTCCCTTTGGCTGATAATCTTTTATACTCTCTGAAATCCATCTTCGCTTCCTTTGGAGCTCCAGGAACTGAAGTAAAAGGAAATGCTTTTGTGCAAAGTGGAGCTGTGAAAGCTCTATGTAAAGTCACTGGTCTGTGAATCTTAACAGGGAGTGCTTGGAAAGCAGAAGGAGCCCTTGCTTTCACAAATGCCTTAGTGATAAGAAAGGCACGGTCTGGCAAAAAAGTGGGAGGCAAGGTCACATCTTCCACAGATAATCTTGGAGCAGAGGGAGGAATAGGAGCAGAATTTCCTACCTCCCATGCAGACTTTTGTACTGCTCAAATAACTCCTTCAAAAGAGCAGCTGACCGGCATTGAGAAACAGAGTCCCGGATTGCTGAATGGCTCAGAGTTTCCTGGACAACGGAGATGAATTGGACTCATAAAAGTAGCTTGCAAAGGATGATCACAATGGGAACACTTCTTGCCTTTCTTCTCTTGCTGGTCCATTCTGGTTAACATCACAGATGTTGAGAAGCAGCAGCACAAGAAGTAGCATGCAACTGCTTCCCAGTGAAGCAAAGAAAACTGGGAAGATGACAATGCAGGACTGCAAGTAATGATGGCACAGTGCTATATGCAACATGATTGGTGCTGCTACCTGCCACTCAAGCAAAGCAAGGAACTACCTTTCTCTCCAGATGGATGTATTACAAGGGTACACAAGCTTGCACTGTAAAGTCAATGTCATATCACCCCAAATCAAATAATAAATATTAGTTGTTATTATACAAGTATTAATAGACACCCACTATATGGCACTCATTTAGCAACTGAATGCCAGTCCTTGAGAAACAAGACATGCTTTTCACATGGAAAGTAATTTGGTGCAAAGAGTTTTGTTCACATCTTTCTAAAGATTTGGCCCATATAGCACCATCAAAAAGAACTTTATAAAGAAAAGTACTATAAATCCCATTTTACCATGGAGACACTGAGGCATAGGGAGGAAGAGTGATTTAGCCATGATGGACTTGTCTTCACAGGGAGACAAACAAGGTGTGTCCTTAACTCTTTGAATTAGCTTGCTCTAGTTAACTAACACAAGGTAAAAACCTCAGTGCCTCCAAGGTAATCTATTGTTTTCACACAAGTTAGCAGGTCAAGGTAAATTCTAGGCTCCTCCATAAAGTCTAACTCAACTTACTAACATGGGTGAAGACTAAAAACTGCGTTGGCTCCACTAGGATTTTACCATGTGTTAGCTCTTTATGTCAAGTTAACTAAGCACACACATTTTTGCTTAGTGAAGAGACACCCGATTTCATTGGCAGACCTAGGAACAGAACACAGGCCTCTTTATTCCCAATCCAGTGCTGTAGCCACTGGACCATGCTGCCTCCCAGCTTTCTTCCCTCCGTTCTAGCAGCAAATGTCGTCATGTTTTGCAAAGAAAGGCTGTATCTACAACAGGAAAATTAGGAAGAAACATGAACTCAGGACGGAAACTGAAGTTAGAGCCGCAAAATTTGCTGTTGTTTCTACCCCTTGCTGCAGAATTGTACCACAGAATCCAGGGACCGAGAGGCAGAATTTAGGACCAAACTACTATAGACCCCACAGGGCACTGGCTGTAGTGGACATGGGTATGGTTATCACACTACTGAGAGGAGAGTTAGATGATACTGAAGTAAAAACATCCAAGTCTTGTTTCCACTACAACTCCACTGTTGCAAACATTGGTGGAGAATTAAGAAGTCCAACTTCCCTTGTGTGGACAAGGATCGAAGGGTAAAGCATTTCCTATTGAATTATAATCAAGTTTAGGCCTTTAGTACACTAAGGAGATTTTGCAAATGTTTTCTAGAGTTGCTAAAACTATTTTATGATTTAAAAAAAAAAAATCTAATCCTGTTCAGAGCAGAGTTTGTTAATATGATCTTTAACACACTGGCAAAGCCAGCTACCTGCTTAAACTTGCACATCCAGAGTTGTTAACATGATAACATGAGGGGAAGCGGGAGCCCAGCATGCGGCATCCCCTCGGCAGTAGCTGGGGCTCCCCTGTTAAGCAGGCCCATCAAACCCTCACTCTAACCAGCCCTACCCCCTACACCTGGACCTCTCCGACGAGCCCCCAACACCTGATCCCCATCACACTGATCTCCAACCAGCTACACCTGGACCCCAAACGCATCAAGCCCCACTCCCCCAGCACCTGGACCCTCCCACTACACCCCCCACACCCAGACTCCCCCCTGAGCCCCAACCACCTTCACCTGGATCCCCTGGAGAGTCCCACTGACCCTGCACATGGAACCCCCCAACAAGCCTTGGTGCATCCAGATCTCCCACTGAGCTGCCTGCACCCAGACTGCTCCACACAGAAACCTCTCACCCCACACCAGGATCCCCTCACACTGAGCCCCTCCACACTTGGATCCTGCTGGGTTGAGCCTGCCCACCCTCACCTAATGCACCTGGCGCAGAGGGGCAGGGCCCCAGGGTGTTTCTGAGGCAGGCCCAGCCCTTGCACTGTGTCAGGGTCCGGTGCAGCCTCACTCCTGAGTCTCTGTACCAGGGAAGGTGGGGGCTTCAGGGTGATCTCCCACCTCAATGCAGCCAGTGGCCTGTGTTCCCCACTGCCATGCTGGAGCCACATTTATTTATTGAAAAATAAAATTTGCAGAATTTTAAAATAATGTGCGCATCATTTTTTGGTGCAGAATTCCCTTAGGAATATCCCTGGCATGGTTTTATCTATTTTTTTTTTTACTGCCACTCAAGTCACCTTAAATAAAGCACATTAATGACCAGGCATATAATTATCTGGGGAGTGATAAAATAAGGGCAATTTTGAAAAACATAAGTAAATAAAGGATATTATGAAAATGTTGCTGATTTTGGCTTGACTTGTATTAAAAAAATCTTCCAGTAAGAAGATACACCCATTCAAAACATTTCAGTCTGCCCCACTTTCTTCTAAAATTGTGAAGGCCGAGAGACTCTAAAAGAGTGATATGGAGCAATCAGCTTGAGACATCAAAAGAGTTCTCATTTTCAAAGCCTGGGGGTTGAAAAGCAGATCCATGTAAAAATGTCTCAAGTTTGGTACCCAAAAATCACTAAGAGCCATTGAAAAACTCAGAAAAAATTCTTTGCAGAATTCTCATTCCACCGTTTCTTATATTACTTAACAATTACCTTCTCTACCCATCCCCTTTTACCTTTCCATTCTCCACCCACCCCGCCTGGATTAACCTTCCAAAGATGTTTACTTAAACTTTTCCATCTCTGGGGATGTGTATTACTGAGGGGAAAAACAAAATTAAGTCTATAATATTAGATGGAAGAGAAAACTCATTTCCTTCCCTCGTTCCTCACACTATATGTTAAAATTAAGTGAAGAATTTAACAACAGGAGTTGAAATTTTCTCTCACATGGAAACCTAAATGCATTGACAGAAGTGTACTCAGACTCTACAAGTACTCCTGTTCTTTTTTCAGAGACCAAAGGAACCATAGAGTTAAATGCTAAAACCCAAAAATAGAATAAGAAACCCCAAATCCCTCCAATGGTCCATTAGCTATATAGACATCACTTCTGTATACTGTGGGCCTGATCCTCAGCAGGTATAAATGAGCACAGCTTCTTGTCCCGATCCAAGGCATGAACATTATACACTCCATATTCCACTAGATGGTGCAATGATGCAGCTACAGAAGTCAGGACACAGACTCTCTCATATGCAGAGTTATGTTGGAAACTAGAAGTATAGGGTGGGGGGGTTAAACATTGACGATAACAACAAAGCAGATTTGGCGTAGAATAACGCACGCTTTGGTTGGATTTTTCTGCATATTATTTTTGGCCAGAAAACCTCAATATGCTAGTGCAATGACAACTTTCCTTAATTATCTCTGCAACAGAGTGGACTCGAAATGTAGCTGAGTGAATAGCATATTATAAAATTATTCAAGCTATAGTCCAGAAAAAAAGGCCAATCTATGAACTTTTCTTATTTCTCTACCTAATATTCCTCCAGATTGATAAAAGAGCACCCAGAATAGATAGTAAAATACTAGAGAGTGCCTACATTTAATCTGAATAGATCAAATAAATAGAAAGTCACCTTTTCTAGACTAATCTGCAGATTTTGCCACATTTTCGGGCCAAAAATACAGTGGCTATAATTTAATGGTGAGGTTTTCACAAGCTTCTAAGGATTTAGGAGCATTAGTTCCACTGGTAGACAAATGGGACTTGTGCTTCTAAATCATTTTGGTACTTTTGAAAATCCCACTCTATATTTTTGAAGTGCCTTTCATCCAGCAAGCTCTCAAGTCCCATATTTCTCTCTCCTCTGTCATACTATGTATGGCTGCAGTCCAGACGCTAAGTCATACATATGTAAGTCGTACAGGGTACATCTACACTGCAAAAAAGACCCATGGCAGGGAGTCTCAGATCCTGGGTCAACAGATTCGGCTTTGCGCTATGGGACTAAAAATAGCAGTGTAGATGTTCAGGCTTGGGCTGGAGCACGGGCTCCAAGATAGGGATACCAACTTTCTAATCACACAAAACCAAACACTCTTGCCCCGCCCATTCTCCAAGGCCCTGCCCCCATTCACTCCATCCCCCCTCCCTCCATCGCTCGCTCTCCCCAGCCCTTACTCACTTTCACCAGGCTGGGACGGGGATAGGTGTGGGGGTGGTTGAGCACTCCAGCTGGAGATGTGAGCTCCAGGATGGGGTGAGACATGAGGGGTTCAGGGTACATGACAGGGCTCCAGGCTGGGACAAGGGTGCGAGAAGGGGTGAGGGCTCTGGGATGGGGCCGGGGATGAGTGGTTTGGAGTGTACGAGGGGGCTCCCATCTGAAGGGTTCTGAGTAAGGGAGGGGGCTCAGGGCTGGGGCACGGGGTTCAAGCTCTGGGGCTTACCTAAGCTCCTAGTTGGTGGAGCAGTGGGGCTAAGGCAGGTGCCCCTGCAGCTCCCATTGGCTGCAGTTCCCAGCCAATGGGAACTGCAGAGCTGGCACTTGGAGTAGGGCAGCACGTAGAGCCCCCGTGGCCAACCCTGAGCCTAGGAGTTGGACATGCCTGTCACTTCCGGGAGCCGTGCAGAGCCAGGGCAGGCAGGGAGCCTGCCTTAGCCCCACTTCACTGCCCACTGGACTTTTAATGGCCCAGTCAGCTGTGTTGACCAGATCCACCAGGGTCCTTTTTCAACCAGGCCTTCTGGTCAAAAACTGGATGCCTAGCAACCCTACTCCAAGACCCAACCTCCCCTTACTGGGTTCAGAGCCCAGGCTGTAGGCCAAGCCCGAACGAATATCTACACTGTTATTTTTAGCCCCATAGCACGAGGGTGAGTCAGTTGACCTGGGCTCTGAGGGTATGTCTGCACAGGGATTAAAAAAACCTGAGGCTGGCCTGGGTCAGCTGACTCAGAGAGTGGGGCCTCAGGCTCCAGCCTGAGCTCTGGGATTCTGGATTACATTTAAATTCAATACATTAAACAAAGAAAAAAAACACAAAAACCTCACCCCACAGCAAAACCATGACCTGAAAGAGTTCCTACTTCTAACTGTAAGCTTGTAAAGCAACTTGTATTTTTTGAAAGAAACCCTGTTCCTTCCAACACTTACACACAAGGAATAACTTTTTCAGTGGGAGTAGTCCCATTGAATTCAAGTGCTTACAGGTTTTGGGCCTTGGTCTTCATTCTTACCATGAAAATGTGAGTTTGTACCTGGAGGTGTGAGCAGAAAAAAGTAGCAATGAATACAGAACTCTGGGCATTTAAAATCTGAGACAATACCTGGGCAGTACTACTTCAAGTTAAGAAATTCGCATACAATCTTGTACCCAATTTGGAGGAGAAGAGGAAAAAAAAGACTGAGTCAGATTTTTATTTCTAAAAGAATTGGAAAATGGACATTACTTCAGAAACAGTGGAATTCTACTGCGTGTATATGCGCATCACATACCAGCACAACAAATACCCCATGTCAATATAAATAAAAAACTATTTTACACTGGAAAAATGGATCAGGTTGTATCCAAATATAGCTGTGGTGGAATAGATCACACCTACCAGAAAACTTTAAAAAGCCATGACAAAAATGTGGCTTAGTTTGTTGCAGTGGCAGGTCAACCCTCAATATCCCATGCATTGTATTTCTTCAAGACTCTAACCGAGAACCATTACAGAATCATGCTGTACTAGTTCCTCTATTCCCCCCCAACAGGAAATAACCAATCTAGATGTGGAACAACTTCAACTAAAAAAAGCAGCAGCCATTTCAGCCAATAAAAAATTATATCCTGTTTTAAAAAATAAAGCCAAAATATTTTACATTACTTATCTTTTATAGAGGCTCATTTCTTCCTCTTGAGAAATAAGCCTCTGGAAACTAAAACATTCCCTGTTCAAAATTTTGTTCCTTTGTGTATGGTGGCTTATCATCAGAGAGAAAGGCAGGAACTGATTGTCATAAGTGTCCTGAGAGGTACAGGCTCACTCCTGTGAAGGAAGTAGTATTTTTACAGTCTTGGCCATGTTTATTTATGTCCCCATCATGCTGTTGCAGTTGCACAGAAAATAAAGAGCCTGCTTCTCGAGATTTGGGCATGCCAGGTAATATAATATTCAAATGGCTAAAGATCTGACAAAATTAATAGCTTGGCTTCCTTTCTCCCCCTTCTCCCCCCATGAACATAGTGATGTGTTGGCAAAACTTCAAGATATCTGGAAAGGTTTCCTGGAAATTAAATACACTATAATGTGTGTTGGAAAATAAATTCAGCCCCTTAAGTAAAAAAGGGGAAAGATCTAAGATTTTTTTCTTTATTAAATTTGTTTCCTCTTTCTTGATATTCATCCTTACATTTATCTCATCCTGCACCACTTATACAAAATAGTATAATATAAATCTCATTTTAAATGTACTGCAACAAGGTTGCATGATTGAAAGGACACCATAAAACTGAAGTCTAGTTAAATTAAAACGAATGTTAAAAGCAGTTTCAGTTACTGCCTGTGTCTCCCTGTCAATTCTTGTGGTTTCACAAGTATATTTTCTAATTTTAAACACTGTTTTACTCTCCCTGTTGCTGCATAAGAGACCCACACATAAAAAATGGGAAAACAATTTAAAGCCCCAGTCCTGCAAACACTTTCACACAAGCTTAACTTCAAGCAGGAATGTAGTCCCATTTAAGTCAGGATGTAAAATTAAGTACCCAGTACATGTTTGCAGGACCAGGGCCTAACTGATCAGGGAAAACAGCAAAACCGACTGCACAGAGTACTGACAAGTGCACAAAAGTACACAAACTAAGATAGAAATAAGGACTTTTCCACCCCTCAACTATTTTATTCATAGACATTGTATATGTTACTTGTTACGAGGGCAGGTAAACATGTTCAAACAGGAGCATGGTTTTTAAACAGATGCTATCCTTGAATGTAAATGAAAACAAACATGCCTCAGTTAATATAATAGCTCATGGGTGTCCAAGACCCTCAACAGTAGTTTAGAGTCTTCTTGCTCAATTGGTATGATATCGACTCCAAAAGTAGATTTTCTTGCACAATACGAGTACCATTATATTATGCCTTAAATGATAAACAAAATAATCAACGTTCCCTCTCCCCAAACAAATCAATATCCAATACTTTAAGCAGTAAAACTATAGCCAGCACTAGCACAGAAAGTTCCATCTATGTAGTTCCAATGACCCTGCATTACATAAATTATCATCCAATAAATAAAACCACTAGCTCTAAAAGAACAAGTAGGGTATTGGTGTAGTACTGTAAGTAACTTACTTTTTTTTTTTTTTTAAGCACGATTCATTGCTAGGATAAAAACCAGGCAGGTCAGCATTTATACCTAATCATCCAGTCATAACATAAGACAATTCAAAACAAAATTGTCAGTTTTTCAGCATGGTCCCAGCCAAATTAGATTTTCTTTTCCCATTAACATTTCTCCTATCCTTTCTTCTAGCTTTACTAACAGAAGAATGATAGGCCATACTCTTCCAGGCATTACTGTTGCTATAAAAGTGTTCCTCTGTAGCAATAAGAAACAGATTATAAGCAGTCAGTTTAGCTCTCTTTAGGTTTGGACAGTCTTTATTTTAGAGAGTGTTCAAAGACCAACACGCCCCCCCCACCTCCACCCAATACTACATACTCACAACACGGTTCTCTCCAAAATATACATACCACATGCGAGGCAGTACCCCAATCACATAGCAGATAAAGACAAAATTTTAATCAACTTTATCAACCTTGAAGGGTCTCTCTTTTGCTCAAATAATTCAGACCTTTGGAAGAAAATAATTCTGGCATTTTGACTGACACTATCAAATTAATTTAATGTCTTTATATGTACTTCGACATGGCCAATTCAAATAATTATGAACCATGGAAGTACACTAAGTCACCTTGCAGAGAGGTGAATTAGAGCAGTAGCCACAAAAAACTTCTGCCATTTTTGAGAATTCAGACACTGACCTCTTTGTCTATTGTATCAACCACTGTAAACTGTTTGTGCTGCAATTGTTAGATCTTCGCAACAGCAGGCGCAGTCTAACCAAAGGAAGAAGATAAAATTGTGAATGTGTCAGTGTGTGAGTTTGATATATTAGCAAACTCTTTACCAAACTGCTAGTTTCCATTGGTCAGCACATTGTGCAAGTATAATCAGTTCTGCCACTCTTTAAACTGCTTCCTGAATTTTCATCTCTTCCTTGGCCTCATCTCACATGGATTTTGTGATCTGTGGCCCATCAAGTCAGTAGTTCAGACTCCCCTCACCCTCCAAAAAAATCTCTCAGTTAGCTCTACTTTTCCTCCAGAGGTGTCTCAGGGGCTTGCTCTACACATGCTTCACTGGGATTGCATATGGGGAGTCAGCAATGAACCTGACTCAGGGTACGTCTACACTACCCACCAGATCGGTGAATACTGATCAATTTATCAGGGATCGATTTTATCGCGTGTACACTACATGCAATAAAATCGATCCCCAATCGCTCTGCCGTTGACTCTGGAACTCGCCGCCACCCTCACGGCCAGGTAAATCGACCTAAGATATGCCGACTTCAGCTACGCTATCCGCATAGCTGAAGTTGCTTATTTTAGTTCAACACACACCCCCAGTGTAGACCTAGCCTTAGTCATTCATCAATTTAAACATCCACCTGGCTTCTGATGAACCAGTCCATGTTTACAAATTGAGAATTCCCAAAGTGGTGAAAGTTGAGCCTGGTTTTACACACATCCACCAGCTAACTAGATTTAGATTACACTGACTTAAAAGCTAGATTGGGACCAAGCCCACCCCATACTTGATCATATTATCCCTCATCAAGGCTATAGGTGTGGGGGCTTGGGAAAACAGAGTCTGCATGCCAGGTACTCGCACTCCTCCCAAGCAGGTGGGCAGAGAAAGGATGAAGGATGTGGAGCTTTGATTTTGCCCAACCTCCTATTCAACATACCAGCTACCATGAAGCAGGGGGATTAGGTGAACCACACCCTATAAAGAGCTGCAGTACATTAACTTTCTCCCACATGAGCAAAAGGGAGCAGAAAAGGAACCACGACTAAATTTCCTCCCCAGGGTCCCTCCTGGAGCAGTGAACCTGCATTTTTATCCTACATTGAGTCTTTAGGCTAGGTAAGAACTAAATCTTCTGAGATAGCATCATAGGAGCATCCGGTTTACTAATTTAAAATTATGTTGATCCGTAAACTTACACACATTTAATGTTAGGACTCTACAAAAATGAATTACTTCAAGGGTTGCCTCCATTTGCCTGATCTTATGACAATATTCCGTGAGATGCTGTGAGGGTAACTCACCTACATGCTCATTCTGCCAATAGCCTCCTTAGTGCTTTTGGATCAGAGAGAGAGGGAGATAAGAGTAATGTAACAAAATGGAAAATTCTTGGGTTTTCCACCCCTCTTCTCAAGAGACTAGAGAGAAGGGCAAGGGAGGGTAAAGTTCACTACCAATGGCAAGAATTTTATCCTGCCCATCTCTGAACTGGAATGTTACATTATTTTCTGTTTGATCATCTTCTCTGGGCTGTCTTTTCGATCAATGTTAGCTAAGCCTTACTTACGCTGGGTAGATCCTATTCACATCAGTAGTATGGGACTACTGGCATGGGACTACTGCTCACCAGGAGTTAGGGTTCCAAAATCAGGCCCTGAGAAATGCAAATTAGTGGCATATTAAAAGGACATGACTATGGGGAAAGTGGAAATCACAGTGCCTTTCATTTTACAAACCAAAAAAGTACAGCATTTATACGCAGTTTTGAAGAATCCAGTCCTCTGGTCTCAACCCTACCCCTGGAACTATGAAGCATAATATCATCAGTGAGGAGTATCTCTGATGCAACAGTCCTTGATAAGAAAGGCTGATTATAAAAATAAAAATATATCCTGTTTGAGCTAATGCGCACACAAAAATCTGGTAACTCAGTAAGTGGCCCAACAGAAGTACAGCCAAACAAATCAAACACTTGCCCAAGAACATATATAATTACACGTTAAGTAATATTTTTGGAAAGTTAGAAGTGTTTGAAAACAAGTTTAGAATGAAAATGTCTTCAACTATGACTGTAGCATCACTATAACAACATTATGATAAACAGAACAATAAAGTGTCAGAGGGGTAGCCGTGTTAGTCTGGATCTGTAAAAGCAGCAGAGAATCCTGTGGCACCTTATAGACTAACAGATGTTTTGGAGCGTGAGCTTTCGTGGGTGAATACCCACTTCATCAGTCCTGCGTCTGACGAAGTGGGTATTCACCCACGAAAGCTCATGCTCCAAAACGTCTGTTAGTCTATAAGGTGCCACAGGATTCTCTGCTGCTAGAACAATAAACAGTCACATGCGTGTGTTAAGCTAGAAATATAGCTTATAGAAATGTAAGGTTTCAGTTGTATCTGAATGCAAGACCGTACTTGTTACATACACTATTGATTTGCTTAGCTATCATCATGGTAATAAGGTAAATAATTGTTTAAAAATAAATTGATATTGCAAAACATCTAAAAGCATCCTTATTTTTACCTCTAGAATAACTCGATTAGATTATTGCATGTGAAATTGAGGTTATCCATAAAACCATTTAATTGTGGAACCAAAATATTTCATGTCTCCTGAGATAGGTCCATCTCAAATAAATATTCTGAATTACGCAGAAGAACCCTGGCCATTAGATGCAACAAATAATTCCACAATAGCAGACAGATTTTGCAGTGTCAGCTTTGGAACAGAGAACAAGATATAATTTGAGCCAACTGCTGAGCCTGGAAGAAAGCAGCACAGTTTAAAAAAAAAAAAAAAAAAAAGCCAACAATTTTCTTCTCATAGATCTCTTTGTGAAGCCTGGTATGACAGCATAACTGGATGACCAACGTTCCCCTGACAAGCACATGAGACTCAAAATTTCTCAAGCTTTATAAGTGACATTTTACCAGATAAGAGCCTTTGAAATGCCTTGTCAACACAGACTGGAGAAGAGAGAGTAAAGGAAAGACTAACATCATAGCCCTGTGGTTTGAGCATCAGCCTACTAAACCCAGGGTTGTGAGCTCAATCCCTGAGGGGGCCACTTAAGGATCTGGGTCAAAAATCAGTACTTGGGCCGGACTTATGACCTTTCAGGGTCCCTTCCAGCTCTATGAGATAGGTATATCTCCATATATTACATGTCATATACTGCATATGTACATTATTTAAACTATAACTGAATATACACACATCTCACTTCTTGCAGCTATATCAAGAAACGATTAGGTCAAGACTATCTTGCATTAATCTCTTTTGTTGCTGTTGACTGTATATCAACAGGACATCTTGCAAGGCACATATATTGTGGATGGCTGCTGATGAAGCAAATATTGATAGTGGTATGTTTTTGGAAGATGAAGAAATTGGCTCATTTTGTGCTGCCTGGTTATTTGGTATTACCTCTCTATTTTATTTTTGAAGTCTTTACAGAACAATGTAATCAATGCTGGTAGGAAAAACACAGAACTCTGAGTTTATGTCTGGCGGGTGAAAAGTATTTTCAAAATACTGTTTTAAAATGAATGTATTTGTATTGTAAGTCCACTTATTAATTCTGTCAGTGATTTAGGATTTTGAACAACTTTTTCAAAGAGATAGTTCAGTTAATCTGAAAGCAAATTTAAAAAAATACTACAATATCATTTACATAAAACCCCAATGAAGTTGCCTTACCACTGATGTACAAAGGACACAAGTTAGGGAAGTTGGTGTAGTAGTTGGGTATTTGGGGTTTATGCCAGCTGAGAACTCTTCTGTAATCTGCTCTACAGAAATTCTCGGTTGGCCCGTTAAGGCCACATTCTGCCATCTAAACAGTTTGAAGTGGCTGGAAAAGAGAGAAACTGTTCCATGATTCCCTAAATTAATGCAAAACTCCACAGGTCCCCATAACACCTTGAACATGTGGTATTATTAGGTAAAATAATTCATGTAGCAAAATGGTTTCCTTATAAGGAAAAAAAAATCTGAATTCTCACACGCTGATTCATAATTGTGCTTTTAGAACTGCTCTACAGCAGTTAGTCAAAGTTTTCCATCACAGAACCTTTTTCTGAGATTTAAGGGTGGGCTACTGAGCTCATCATAGAATGTCTTATTCCAGGAATAATTTCATTTTTCACATTGAATATATGCAACAATTGTTTTATTTTTTTAAGTGACAAAGCAAGCATTGTGCACAATGCCAATCTCGAGATTTCAGATCCCAGGGCTCCCAGAACAGACACTGTGGCTGTGCAAGGTCAAGCTTAAACACTCACCTTGATCTGTGTAGCTCAAATCGAGTCTAGACGGACCACTCCTAGGGATAAGATAATCAGTCGGTTTTCACAAGGGTTTATATGTCTATATTCAGTCTAGCAGCACAGGTAACTAGTTATTTCTGTTACAGTGGTTCCCAGAGACTCCACATCAAGATTGTGCTAGGTGCTGTACAGATATATTGTGAAAGATCATCTCTTCTCCCAAAACTACAAACTTGATTTAGAAAGATGAAACAGGTGGGTGCAGCAGACAACAAAGAGAGTAGGATGGGGAGAATAGGGTAACAGTAATGGAAGCACAGCATTACACAGATTACTTATGTATATAATCTGAATATTTCAAGGGTAGTTTTTATTTTATTTTTTTTAAAACAGGAAAGAAAACTGAATTATAGTTTATGTGGCACCTGGTGTGTGTCCACATTACTATACTGACATATTATATACTTATTTAAAAAACAAAGAAAAAAAATCCTACCATAAAACATACAGAAAATGGTCTGAGACTAACAACTGATTTCACAAATCACTAAACAAGTTACTTTTTATTTACTGTGGCCATTGGTCATATTTTAACTGGGAAACTAGAGATAAGAAACTGTATTTCACTAATAATCACCTGAGCCCCCAAGTCCCACAATCCATGTATACTAAAAGCAAAAAAGAAAGTTAATTGTACGACACTTAAGTCAGTTATTTTAGTTTGGAAGAATGCAAAAAAACTAAATACTTTTGCATGAAATGTGCAAATTATTTTCTTTAAAAAAAATTAATTTAATGGCTTACATGTATAGTAGTTCTCTGCTCCCAGTAAGAACTATTTTTGTCCAGAGCACAAATAATATGTTTAAAAATATAGAATGCATGAAGTCAAGCAATTGAAGTTGAGTCTCAGACCAAAAAAAACCAAACCATAACATATTTTAGAGCATTCCAGGACTGATGTTAATTACAACAAAGCTCATTAGGGTTTGATTTAAACTGAAAATCCAGGAGTTTCATAATCCTTCAACATTAACCCATGCTGCTGCTAAAGAGTTAGAAAATAGATCTACGATTGCTGGAGCAGAACAAATCAGCCTAACTCAGGCCCATAATAACTGCAAACTTTTTTTCTCATATCCACAATTCCTCTCTGTTTGTATAGTGTAAAGCACTATGTAAACCTATAGTGGTATGAATTAACAAAGCAAATGCATCCTAAAGTGAGTTTCACCACCAGTGGGGGAGGAAAACAGGGCCAGAGCAGCATTTACGTCAACAAATGCAGGATATTGTTGCTAGAAAAATTATCATTGTCAACAGTCAAGTAACTTCATAGGCAGCTTTTTATTCTTTGAAAGAATTATTGCTATAGATTTAACTGTGCCTGCCAACTGAGAAAGTTTCAGCTACAGCAGGGCTGAGCAGATCAGTATCTCTGCTGTAGTCCCCTGAACTCCTTCCAGCTTCACAGAACCCCCTTAAAAGAGAGGAGGGGGAGAGAGAGAGAGAGAAATTATGCCAAAACAGAGCACACTTACCCCGAGCCATGCCGAGAGCTCCCGCCCAGGGTACAGCAAGGGATCTCCTCCTCTGGCCAACATCTCTGAGGTATCGCGCTTGGGAGGGGAGATGCAGACACACCCCACCCCTACCCCGCCTCCCTTTTGGAGAGGCTTGTCTCTTAGCTGCACTTTGCTACTCTAAAACTCAGGCTCTTTGGGCCATAATTTCCCCGAGATCCCCCCCGGTGCTGTTAATCCCAGAGCCACGATGCAACTGTAACTAACCCTTCCATAGCCAAGTGCGACCACTCTAGGGCAACACACTACCATTTTCCGTGCAGGGGTGTCGCTTAACCACATACAGCTCCTGTTTCACAGCAGCTTTACCCTCCAGGGAAGTGGACAAAAGAAGCGTCGCTGAGCTGAATGGAAATCAGGCAGTAAGGGAAGCAGGGATGGGTGAGAATATTTGTTACAGACCTGTTCCCTCCCCCCTGCAGGTCCAATTGGTTTGCTCCTGGTGGAACCCTGTGCAGCTCCCATTGTAACATTTCTTCTTCCCCCTTGGAAGTTGAGAGAGAGCCGCCTGCGGGGAATTAATTGTTCGCTTTACGCTTCACACGATGGGAGGGGGGAATCGAATTAGCCATTCAATGCACCAGCTCCAGAAATGCTACCCCCTTTCAGATCAGGTGACCCCATTTCTAAGGAAGTTTGCAAAGTAATTAGACTGCTGCGCACAGAGACACACTGTCCATCAAGCCCTGGCCCCCGTCACAATGAAGCAAGAAGAATAGCTGAGTCAGAGACAGAGAAGCTAGTCATGAAATCCCATGCCAATAATAGGACTTTGTACTATTAGAGCCACCCCAAAAGATGACCTGAAAGCATTTCACAAACATTAACCAATTAAGACTTACAACGACGCTGGGAGGTAAGAAAGTATTTTCATTCCCCCTGGGTAGGGAAGTATTGTCATGCCTACTTTACAGATGTGGAAACAGGTACAGAGAGGTCAAAAGGGAATATTGTGGTCCTGTTTTTAGCAGAACATTTACACTCACCATATTAAAAGCCTAATCTAAATTTGATTGGTTATTTATGGGTGTTTCTTTTTAAATGACTAAGTCACTCAAAAGTTTTGGCACATCTCTAATCTATAAAAACATTTCGCCATCTCTGCCTCCCTGAAAAACTCATTGTTTCCAGGACTTCCTTCCCATTGCCGAGAGCTCACTTTGAGTAGTCATAATAGCATCCACTGACTGTAATTAAATTGATTCCTCTCCTTCCACATCAGGGTATTCCTGGTCTGGCAAGTTCTGTTTTCCTGATTTGGACCATTATACCTCCCTATCTGGTAAAACTTCATTTTTGAGCAACCCATTCATATTCCCAGTGGCTAGCATCTGTGATAGCTTTTTCCCCCTCTTAATAAAAATAATTAATCTTTTACTAGAAAAGGATATTATGTATTCAAGATCTAAACAGCCCCAGTGAACAATCTATTTACAGCACCAACTGTGCTTTTTGACTTCTCTCCAGGACCTGAGGGGTACAGCGGTCTCTCCCCCCACCCTTGAGGGCTCCATGTTGCTGAGCTCAACTAGCCCTAGTCTCATCTTTGGCACATCCTTCCTCTCTCTTTATCAGCCTTGGTCTGATGGGGTAATTGGCTCCTTCTCCCATTCAGCTGGCCAGCCGATTGTCTGATTACCCTCATCGGCTTTCTCAAGGGGAACTAATTAACATCAGAGTGATAAGAGTGCAGACTCACCAGTTCACCCCCTGGACTATGTCACAGGACAAATAAGGAGTTTTAAGAATCCCCAGCATGGTATTGGTCCATTAGTAGATGGGAATGGTAGAATTCTCAATACTAATGCAGGAAAAAAAACCCAAATATTTATTGAACACTTCTCTGTTCTGCATTAGGTGGGGGAACAGATAATATAGTCTCATCACATGCTGATGATAACACTCTTAATTCCACTACTATCTCTATAGGATGTTAAACAAAAGCTACTAAAGTTAGACATTTTAAAATCAGCAGATAACTTCCATCCAAGATTTTAAAAGAGCTGGCTGAGGATCTCAATGTGGATTTTCAGTAAGTCTTGATGTACTTTTTTTTTTTTTAAAGGGCAAATGAGATGACCTAGGTAATGACAGGCCTGTCAACCTGGCATTAATCCTGGGCAAGATTATGGAGAGGCTGACACAGGACTCAATTAATGAAGAATTAAAAGAGGGTAATGTAATTAATGCAAATCAATCTGGGTTTATGGAAAATAAATCCTGTCAAAATAACTTGGTATTTTTTTATGAGATTACAGTTTAGGTTGATAAAGGCAATAGTGTTGACATAATATACTAAGAAGCCTTTAAGCTATTTGACTTGGTATCACATGATCTTCTGACTAAAAAACTCAGACAACATAAAATTAACATGGCACACATGAAATGGATTGCAAACTAGGTACCTGATAGGTTTCAAATTGTAATGGTAAATGAGGAATCATTATTGAGCAGGTGTATTTCCAGTGTGGTCCCACAAGGATCTGTTTTTGGCCCCTTATACTATTTAACATTTTTAATCAATGTTCTGAAAGGGAACATAAAATTGTCATTGATAAAGTTTCCAGATGACACAAAAACTGGGAGAGTTGTAAATAATGAATAGGACAAGTCACAGATACAGAGCAATCTAGATCACTTGGTAAACTGGACACAAGCAAACATGGGTTTTAATACAGCTAACTGTAAATGTATACATCTAGGAACAAAGAATGTAGGCCATACTTACAGGATGGACGGGTCTCTATCTTAGAAAGCACTGACTCTGAAAAAGACTTGGAGGTTGTGATGGATAATCATCTGAATACAAGCTCTTAGTGTGATGTCATGGCCAAAAGAGCTAATGCAATCCTTAGATGCACAAACAAGGGAATCTGGAGTAGGAGGAGAAAGATTATTTTACCTCTATTATACAGCTGGCGCTAGGCATAAGCAGACTAATCAACTGATTAGAGCACTGAGCAATTCAAGGGGGCCGCCTATTAATTATTAGTATGTGGGGTGGGGGCAAAATATTCCTGCTTTGGGTCCCCAGTTGGCTAGCACCGGCACTGCCTCTGTATTTGCCACTGGTGCAACCATTGCTGGAATAATGTGTCCAGTTTTGGTGCCCACAGTTCCAGAAGGATGTTGATAAATTGGAGAAGGTTCAGAGAAGAGCCAGAAGAATGATGAAAAGGATTAGAAAACATGCCTTATAGAGATAAACTCAAAGAGCTCCATCTATTTAGCTTAACAAAAAGAAGGTTAAGGGATGACTTGATTACAGTTTATAAATATCTATGTAGGGAACAAATATTTAATAATGGGCTCTTCAATGGAGCAGACAAAGATATAACATGATAAAATGGCTGGAAGTTGAAACTAGACAAATTTAGACTGGAAACAAGGCAAACTTTTAACGGGGAAGGTAAATTAGCCACTGAACCTATTTACCAAGGATTGTGGTGGATTCTCCATCATCATCAATTTTTAACTCAAGACTGTACTTTTTCCTAAAAGGTTAGTGTTAGAAATAATTATGGGGAAGCTCTATGGCCTATGTTACACAGGAAGTCACAGGTTTCTCAACCCATGTGTTGGGACCCAAAATTGGTTGCCAGAATATTTCAAAAGGTCATGTGGCAGCAGGGTCATAACCAGGGCAGGGTGAGCTGGCCAGCCACCCAGGTTGCAAAGCCTTTTTTTTTTTTTTTTTTTTTTTTTTTTTGGAGTGGGGGTAGGGGAGAGGGAGGGAAAAGAGAGAGAGAGACAGACAGACAGAAAAACATGAAAAAGAGGTTGTAGGGTATAAAAGCCCTGCAGCAAGCATAGTATTGCCACCCTTACTTCTGCCCTGCTGCTGACAGCAGCTCTGCTTTCAGAGCTGGGCACCTGGTCAGCAGCCACCACTCTCTGGCCACCCAGCTCTGAAGGCAGCACTGCCACCAGCAGCAGCGCAGATGTAAGGGTGGCAGTACCATACCATGCCTAGTTATAGCACTGCATGGCAGCTCCTGTCCCATGTGGTTGTCTGGGCTTGCCTCTCTGATCTAGGGACTGCAACTTCTGGGGTCCCAATACCACTCAGGTTTGGCCCAGCCATCATGATGAAAGCAGTCTGAGTAGGATCCTGAACCCAAAAAGATTGAGAACCATTGGCCTAGATGATCACAATGGTCCCTTATGGCCTTCGAATCTATGAGAAGGATGTAGATCCATCAGTGTTTATAGAACACAAAGCTAAAGCTGGTATGGTATGCAGTGAAAGAGCATATTTTCTCAACAGTATATTCAGAAACTTGCTGAAACTAGAAAGGAATGTACAGAAGCTTTGAAAAGAGGGAGTCTGATAGAAATCACACTGCTTGATTCAGAAAAAGGGACTGTAATTTTCTCTCTCCAGCTCTGTCATTCAACCACCAGAGCAATACAACTCCAGGAGGATGAGGCAAGAGTTGTTTACAAAGAACTATAGCTTTGAAAAAAATTGTTTCCCCCCCATGGCTACCCCAGACAGAGAGGCCTGCCTGTTCATATAAGTTGCAAAGATAAGGGAAGAGAAGACAACAGCTGAGTAATACAGGGAACGTACAGATGTAACAACACTTTAGAAAAGTGCAAACAGCATATTACTTTGTTTGATATATGCACATGCTTACAGAGAAAACAATGGAGGATTTCCTGTACACCAGAGGTTCTCAACCTTTTTCTTTCCGAATGTCCCCCATCCCCCCGCAACATACGCTAAAAATGCCACGGCCCTGTAAGGGGCAGGGGTGGCTCCAGGCTTCAGTTGCAGGTGGTGGTGGTGGAGGAAGGGCTCTGGGTTTCAGCTGCAGGTGGGAGCTTCTGTCCCTCAGGGCTGAGGGGGTCTCAGGGACTTGGGACTTCTGCCCCATGGGGCAGCTTCTGCTGGAGCTCTGGGGTTTTGCCCCATGGGGAGCTGGGACTCAGACCTTCTGTCCGGAGAGTGGGGGTGTGCAGAGGCTTAGGGCTTTAGCCCCATAGGGTGTGGCTCAGGACTCCAAGCTTCAGCTACTGGGTACTGGGGCTCAGTGTGGCCCTGCTTGGTAGACCCCCTGAAAAGTCTCACAGACCCCCTATAAGCCGTGGACCCCAGCTGAGAACTGCTACTGTACACCAAGCCTTGTAACCCAATTCTTCTCTAGTTCAGTCTCCAGGCCCTTCTTTCTAAACTGCCCTTCACAGAGAACACTGCTATGCAGCAGCAATTTGTAATGAGGACTTAAATTCAGAACACACATTTGTCTTCAGCTCGTTCCATTGCAGAACAAAGCAGAATTGCAGCCAAATGTTTTATAGAAGCAATGTCCAATCTTTTCATCCTGAGGGCCAAACTTATTTCAGGAAGCCCATCGTCCCAATCTCTCATTTTCTGTACTATAAAAAGGGGAGAAGTCATCTGCAAGTCCCCTGCCAGGAATTTATGTGGTGGGGGTGAGGGTGCTAAGGTGCATAGAGCATGGGGCTTGTTAAGGGCAGGGTTGCAGCATGTTCCAGCTATCCCTAGTCAGCAGGTGGTCCCTTAGGGACCATGGCAGCTGGCACAAGTTAGAGAAGACCCCATGCTGCTCTCAGCTTCTCTTCCTTTTTTCCACTCTTGGACTACCCTGGGTGGAGGGTAGCGGATGGGAGGGGAGCCATCCCTTGCTAGGCTCTCTCCTAAGCTCAGGGACAGCTAGTCAAGCTCCTATCTTGCTCTCCCTAGAGCTCCCTTAGCCTGGCTGGTAAGCAGACAATGGAGTACCCACAGCTACCATTCTCTTCCCTCTTCTGCAGTGCCAGGGATTTGCTGACCCAGAATGGCAGAGAAGGGACAGCAACTGTTCAGATCACTCCTGGCTCACACCAAAGCTACTCTGGAGGCAGCAGGGAAAGCATGGGAGCATTGCTTGCTCCACATCTTCTCCCCCTAGTGATAAATCAAAGCTGAAGCAAAGCCACAGGATCTGAGGGCATGTCTCAGGGAGCACATTTTTAATGCACAGGAAGAAAATATGTATATCACTCACGGTTGCCCTTGAAGGCCCCAATTTAGTGCCTGGAGGACCATAAGTGACTCTCTGGCCGCAATGGGATCCATTCTGTATCATAACTAACAAACCTACCCACCCCAAGCCAAAACATAAGGCACTGTCAGCTGCACAAGTAGGGCTTCTCCTGCTCACTTCCTAACACCACGGTTAATGCTCCCTCTCACAGGTCTCAGTGCCCTGGGGACCTGTGAGAAAGAATATTCTGAGGCAGAGCAGCATGCCCAGCTGGAATGTTACCTAACTCTCAAAAATCATTAAGTGGGAACACTTGCCTGTAACACCTTACATGGAATACTGCAGTGGAAACGGTTATGCAAGAGCAGAACTACCATTTCAAAACAATAGTAAAGCATTCTCATTGTCTGTTCTAGAGGGGACAGAAGTGATATCTGTGAACCACAACTTACACAATCAAGTCATTATTTTACATGCCAAACAAGACAAAGAGGCCACCTCTGCAACTCCATGTCCACAGGGGCATTGCAAGGAGTGATATTTTAAAATCAATCCCATCCCTGGGAGAATTAAACATCACCAAACTATATGACAAGTGTGCAAACAACTCTCTCCATAACCACACCTCCCATTGTGCTCGCTAGTTTAAATACACAAAGCAGACATTGAATTTGACCACGGGCAAACAATCTACATTCTATGCAGCAGCAGTTTAGAGAGATGACTTGCTGGAGCACATGATCATGAGAAACCCATTATTACTTCTGCAAATTATCAAATATTACTGTGAATGAAGAAATTGTGCAGCCATCAGCTTCAGCAAGAACACTCCAGACAGTAGGTGGGAGGGATAGCTCAGTGGTTTGTGCATCAGCCTGCTAATCCCAGGTTTGTGACTTCAATCTCTGAGGGGGGCCATTTGGGGATGTAGTTGGGGATTGGTCCTGCTTTGAGCAGGAGGCTGGACTAGATAACTTCCCGAGGTCCCTAATAATCTATGATTTTAACATTAGTTTTAAATTTGTATTTTATAGTAATCAGCACACACACACAAATATCCCCCATTGACCGGTGACTGGTTATACTAATCAAAACCAAGTGGTTTATTTGTTGTGTTATGAATTATGCTGTGTTTTATCATTTCTGAACTGCCCCTTTTCCCTGGATTTTCTGACAAATATATTTATGTATTTTTACATGCAATATTTATGTCAATGTCATGACTACTAGGCAGTGATATATAATGGTAAAATCAGGGGACTAGGAACACACTTCAGTAAGAGATGCCAGTGTGACATACCAGGGTACAATCTAGACTAATGAATAGCTGTGTGACCCCTACTTTCTAACCTGAGATGCCCTTTAAATGCCTTGCTGCTCACAAACAGCCTTCAGCATATAAGTCGCTCCCAGCTATGTTTCTGTGTGTGCTGCACCCAGTCAGCTACACTTTAGCTCTTACCAGCCTTAAAAAAATCACCACAAGGTGACCCCAAAACACTCCTAGTCTCAGATTTTCCCCAGAAACATACATGTCCTATACTGCCCAACCCTCTCCTGGACAGTACAAATACATGGAGTCCATTATTCCTTTAAGGGAATAATATGCACACAACTTGTTACCCCAAATGAGGTTACCCAGACACTTCAATTTGAACACACTGGATTAGCTAAAACAACAAAACACGTTTATTAACTACAAAGAGATTTTAAGTAATGATAAAAGTCAGAAATAGTTACAAGAGAAAGATAAATCTCTTACTAGTATCTACTTAAGAAACTTTCTTAGGGTATGTCTACACTACGGGATTACTCCAATTTTACATAAACCGGTTTTGTAAAACAGATTGTATAAAGTCGAGTGCATGCGGTCACACTAAGCACAATAATTCGGTGGTGTGCATCCGTGTGCCGAGGCTAGCGTTGATTTCTGGAGCGTTGCACTGTGGGTAGCTATCCCATAGCTATCCCATAGTTCCCGCAGTCTCCCCCGCCCATTGGAATTCTGGGTTGAGATCCCAGTGCATGATGGTGCAAAAACAGTGTCGCAGGTGATTCTGGGTAAATGTCGTCACTCATTCCTTCCTCCGTGAAAGCAAGGCAGGACAATCATTTTCGCGCCTTTTCCCCTGGTTACCCTGGCAGACGCCATAGCATGGCAACCATGGAGCCCGTTTTTGCCTTTTGTCCTGTCACTGTAGTTTACTGGGATGCCGCGGACTAGAGCTGTACTGACAGTGCTACACAGCAGCATTCATTTGCCATTGCAAGTGCAGAGGAGGGGTTACCATGTTCATTCATGTACCGTCTTGCTGCTGTCCTGGTGTGCTCCTTGGCTGGCCTTGCTGAGGTCGGAGAGGGTGCAAAGACAAAAATGGAATGACTCCCCGACGTCAATCCTCCTTGTATGGTTTATCTAAAATAGAGTCAGTCCTGCCTAGAATATGCGGCAGATTGACTAGAAAACCAGAGAGGCACGTCACTCCGTGTCAGATCCCGCAGAATATGATGAGCTGCATGCCATTCACGGTGAGGTGCCCCTGCACAACCCCACTCTGTTGATTTTCCCTTTTCTCCTCAACCTTTCTGGGGCTTACCGTGGCAGTGTCCCCAGTTTGTTGTTGATGAAGTAATAAAGAAAAGCAGAATAAGAACACTGACTTTTTTAGTGAGTAAAATGAGGGGAAGGCAGCCTCCAGCTGCTATGATAGTCCGGCGACGGCCATTAACGGATGGCTGATGGCGTAGAGGAGCCCAGCATCCCACATGCTATGTGATAGGTCCAGGGGCAGTACAGATCTTTGCTTTAGACATGAAGGGAGGGGCTGATGGAACTCGAGGCCCCAGTTTGCTATGGCCTGGTCTACACTCGCGTTTAAATGCGATTTAACAGCGTTAAATCGATTTAATGCTGCACCGCGCCACCACGTACACGTGGTCTTTATTATCGATTTAAAGGGCTCTTTAAATCGATTTCTGTTACTTCCTACAAGACAGAGGGAGTACATGCTGAAAATCGATGATTATATATTGGATTAGGGTTAGTTTTGTGGACGAAGAGATCAACATTATTGGCCTCATTATTTTACAGTAGCTACCCCAATGCACCGCTCCGAAATCGTGCTAGCCTCGGACCATGTGCACGACCACCGAGTTAATGTGCCCTAGTGTTGGAGCGCACAATCGACTTTGATAATATCTGTTTTATAAAATCGGTTTAAGCTAATTCGAAGTTTATCCTTGTAGTTGTAGACGTGGCCTTATGATGAGGACGTGTTACCAGCATTCTGTTACCATCTTACTGGGAATGACCGGGTTCATCCTATTTTTACCCAGGGGCCACCGGCCAACCTCACTGAGGCCAGCCAGGAGCCTCGGGGGATGACGATGATGGATAGCACCATATTGTACCATTGCCATGGGGGGAGAGGGAGAGGATGCTGCTTATTCATGTGCCGCTATCACGCGGTCTACCAGCAGCATGCGAGTTAGACCAATAGGGGTGACATATAAAAAAGTCAAGAAACGTTGTTCCCTTTGTTTTTCATGGGGGCGTGGAGCGGAGTAACATTGAATTATTACCCTGAAAACCCCGGACAACAGTGTTTGACCTCGGGCACTGGAAACTCAGCAAGAAGCAAATGGCTTTTCGGAGACTGCGAGGACTGTGGGATAGTACCCCCTCCCTCCCTCCATGAGCATCCATTTGATTCTTTGGCTTTCTGTTACGCTTGTCACACAGCACTGTGCTGTGGCCTCTGTCTATCATAGCCTGGAGATTTTTTCAAATGCTTATTCATTTCGTCTTCTGTAACGGAGCTGTGATAGAACAGATTTGTCTCCCCATACAGCGATCAGATACAGTATCTCCCGTACGGCCCATGCTGGAGCTCTTTTTGGATTTGGGACTGCATCACCACCTCTGCTGACCAGAGCTCCACGCTGGGCCACCAGGAAATGAAATTCAATAGTTCGCAGGGCTTTTTCTGTTTACCTGGCCAGTGCATCCAAGTTTGGATTGCTGTCCAGAGCGGTCACAATTGTGTACTGTGGGATACCGCCCAGAGGCCAACACCGTCGATTTGCAGCCACACTAACCCTAATCTGATATGGTAATACTGATTTCAGCACTAATCCTCTCGTCGGGGAGGAGTACAGAAACTGGTTTAAAGAGCCCTTTATATTGATATAAAGGGCCTCTTTGTGTGGACAGGTGCAGCGTAAAATCGGTTTAAACGCGTAGTGTAGACCAGACTTCTGTTGCAATGCAAACTTTCTCATCCTATGCTCCAGCAGATTACTGACCAAACTCTCTAGGTCAGGATTCCTCTACCAGAGTCCAATTACTTCTCCCTGTTTGTCTCTTTAGGTGCAGTGAATGTGATAGGCAGCGAGTGAGAAGGATGCCTAGGGGTGTTTGTCCCTCCTCTTTATAGTTTCAGTCCCTCTCCTAAAAAACATTTCCAGCTGAGAACTAGGAGCCAAAGAGTGTATGTGGAAGGATATTCCCTGCTTGTTTTTTCAACTTCCTTTGTACTCCCTTCCCGCTTGATGACTCTGTTTACTGCTTAAATGCAAATTAACCAGAGCACACATTCCTTTGTTAAAAATCTTAGCCCAAAAAGTCTGGGTTCTATTCCCAGCTTTTCCACAGATTTTGTACAATCTTGGGCACGTCAATTGTGTCTCTCAGTTTCCCCTATCCATAAAATGGGGTTAACACATACCATAGTAAAATTATTTAAGATCCTTTGATGAAAGGTGCTATCAATTATTTTTTAATACCACCATGCTGTGAAGCTCCCCTCCCCCACATCATAGCTTTTACAGGTTAATGGCAAACAGCATTCCAAATTACACATAAAACAGTTTGTCTAGCCTTAATGATTGAAAGTGATGGATTTATTAATATCTTTTATAGTGACTTGGGGGGTGGAGGACATACAGCAGAATGAGCCCTCAGCACTGCGTAAGGGATTAGCTAGTGCAGGAATGCCAAACAGGTGCAACATACAAACTACAAGACACAGCATACTGAAGCTGCACTCAGCTTTAACGCTGAGATAGCAGCCACTGTAGAACTACATAGGGCACTTGTGGCTACTCCTAGTCTGGCTTCTATGACTACAGAAGAACCACCACCAAATAGCTATACATTTTCAACTCTGCTGGGAAGAGCAGGTTATTCTCTTTCACTGTAGAGATGCAACACAAATGGAACTGAAAATTTTAAAGTAGTTTAGATTAATGTAAGCTTAGAGTGAGAAACTGTGCTAAAAACTTTAATATGAATTGTTATGAATGGGACTTGATTACAGTTCACAAAGTGAAAAATTATTTCAGCCACTGTGACATACTAGATTAAAAACCCACTGCAGAGAGATCACTACATTAAGAACAACATTAAACTTTAAGAGCAAGATACCAAACCTATCAATTTATTTATAGTGCTAGTTTAGAAATCTTTGGCCACTTTGTTTGCATAAGATTTTTAGCAGTGGACCCAGAATTTTCTTATGCTAAAATACAATGCAAAAACATCTTGTTTTGTGTGCTCATGAAGAACTGTATCTCTACAAAAATAGAGATGAAATGCACAGAGAAACACAGTGCCAAGCAATTGTTTACTCTGAATAGATTTTCACCTATTGTATAATGTTGAAAAACATGCAACAGCATCCTGAACCATAGTAAATGGGAGAGGCAGTACAGTCTACCATACAAAAGGCAGACCGTGGGCCAAATCCCGACCGCCAGATGCTTTTGAACAGACCCCAAAATCTTTTTATTTACTTATTATCATTATTATTATTTTTTAGTTATTTTCTCTGGAGTCTGGACCTTGACAAAAAAAAATAATAATAAATTGACTACCCCTGGTCTACTGGATAGAGCACTGAACTGGTACTGAGACTTGGAATCTATTCCTGACTCTGCCACTGGCCTTCTAAATGGCCACTCTGTGCCTCAGTTTCCCCATCTTAAAATGGGATTAATGATACTGACCTCTTTTGTAGAATGCTTTGATATCTAGTGATGAAGCTAGGAGCCTGGTATTATTATCATATTATTAATAATATTAATATTAAATGCACTGTACTACTAAAAATTCTGAAGAAAAAAAGGAGCAATTTTAAAGCCACAATTAATATATGCGCTTCTCTCTGCACAACCTCATTAAAAAGAGGACCTATTCAGCACTCATTTCAAAGGCAAAACTCCCCTGGACTATTTTAAAATATATGACATGTGAAAGTAGAATTAATTATATTGTAAAAATAAGAATGGATTAAAGAAATGTTGTATGTACCTTTAAGCAGAAATAAGAAATGTTGAAATACAGGTGCCAGGAAAAGAAACATTAGGCATAAACAAGGGTGCTAATGGCGAAACATTAACAGAAGATCGGTAATAGTTAAGTAAGGAAAATTAGATATTGCATGGCTACCCAGGGTAAACTTTTCAGATTCTGTCTCCTTTGTTATCTATTGCTAAATGCTCCCCCTTTTATTTATAAAAAGATAGTTTGTGGTCTTGTATGGTGCTCACATTATCTGGGTGTATTAGCAGAGCTGTGCAAAAAACGAGTAGTGGTCAACGAAACGGTACTGAGCTTCATAACTTTGACATTGGAGTTCCACACGGGTGAGATGGCAAACGTCTTCACTGGGCGCTGGTGGTGATTCCTCCATTTTTGTGGATGACCGTGGCAGCCGGACCTGGGCATGTTGGCCGTTGTGGTCCTCCACTAGAACGTGAAAGGCGCAACAATCAGTGAAGTCTACGCCATCCGAAAACCTGTTGGTTCCCACTCCGTTTTTTTCCTGGTAGGGATCCCGGGATTTGAAACGGAATCTGGTCAAGGTATTATTTCTGTGTTTTGTCCGGACATGAGGACTGTCTGTCTCTGCTGTCTATCCATCTCTTGAGGACAGAAGCTTTGAGGGTCTGGGTGCCGTCTCCTCGGGGATAGGTGACCCAGGGAGTTCCTGTCCCCGTGGTCTGAGTGATGAATCTGCACAATCGCAGTCTGACCACACTTTGGGTTAAAAACCCTTGGGGCGTTGGCTACACGTGCCAAGTCTGCATGCGCTGGTGAGGGGTTACAGCGCTCTGCAATTATCGTCCACACTTACAAGCTCAGCCAGGCTGCACTCCTTGGCTGGCAACGTGACTGTTACTCTTGGTCGTCACGGGTCTGTAGCGCAATCCAGCGTGGTGATGCAGCACTGCTCATCAGGTATGGAACACTCACCAGCGCTGTTATTGGCCTCCAGTGGTATTAAGAGGTATCCCAGAATTCCTGTCTACAACAAACCGGAGGTTATCCCCGGAGCTACCAAACACACGCTGACTCTTGCTCCAGCGAAGGAGCCGAAGCCGAGACTTGGATGTTTCAAGCTATTGTCTTGAGAGACAAACCAGCCGGCGGGGGGAAGGAGTCCGCTGCGGAAAGCTGCTTATCTGGTCTGAAGCCTTTTTTACATTAAGAGTGATTGAGAAGAGGGGGTGGGGAATGGCCAGGAATTTTGCTCAGGCAGGGAGCTTCACAGTGTCTGTTCCAAAAATCCGGCCCTCTCTGTCTCCCCGACGCTGCCCTGTCGCACTCCACCCACCACCGCTTTTGAACTGCGGGGCAGGGAGCTGTCCACAGTGTCTGCTCCAAAAATCGCTTCTCTTGTTCTCCCCGACGCTCCCTGTCACACTCCACCCCACCCCCCTCTTTTGAAAAGCACGTTGCAGCCACTATGAACGGGATAGCTGGCCCACAATCACCCTCCAACAGTTGCTGCAGATGCCTAGCAAATGTGGCCCCACTGCATCGCTGGTAGCTGTCAGTGTGGCCACACTGCAGCGCTGTTCCTACACAGCTGTCGACCACAGCTGTAACTCCCAGCGCTTGCCACATTTTCCAACGTGTAGCCATACCCTGGTGTTGAAAGAAGGGCGTTGGCAGTTAGCTGTGGTCCTTTGACTGTTACACTAGGCATTGCTCTTGATGAACCCTAATTCCTTCTTGTGTAATTGGTGTGTGAAGACCTCCTGATGGGTAAGCCAGACGTCTAGCCCAGGCAGTTCCCTAAAGAACTTCCGCGCTCATTATGTATTTTAGAAAGGGTCTGGACTTCCTGTACAATTTCTGGAGAAAAATGGTCTGTAGACTACTGCAGGGGGATCCCAAAACTCAGTGTGCCACGTTAATCTTGGAACAAGACTGGTGAATGTCTTTAAAGGGACAACTCCGGCCAACCTAAAACTAATTGGCTAAAGAAGGGGTAACTGTTTCATTGCAGTGGGGGAAAGAGTTCAATCGAGGTGGACCAAAATCAAACTTGCTCCTCTCGATAATTATCAAATATAAAGTTAAAAGCTTTATTAAGCCTGTCTTCTCCACCACCAGACTCAGCACTCCCCTTTAACCCCGTTTCTCCATAACCCCCGGATCGATCCCAACCCCTTCATATCCCATCTTATTGTAAAAGGACGAAAAGTCCTTGTTTGTTCCCCTTTGTTTGTCTGCCTCAAAAATTGTTCTTTAGTGTAGTCACCTAACGACGTTCAGCCAAGGGGAGGGCTCCTAACTAAGGCCCCCACCTTCCTGTCCCTTATCCTTGAACTTTTCTTTCAAATTGTGAGGGGTGACCAAATAGCACTCACAACCGGGTCACTGGAAAAAAAGCAGGTCGGGCCCAGAGACAGGCAGGCAAGCAACAGATAAAGAAACGTGAAGGAAAGCCTATAGATAGTTGAGCCTTAAGGATAGGTGAGGAAGTGCAGTAAGCGTAGCAGATGCATAACCCCATGGAAAACAATACTTTAAAATGTGATTTGAACAGTTCTAGAGTCGAAAGGTGTACATTTTGGAGATAAACAAGTGATTAAGAAAAGTGACGCGTGAAAACGATTAACTAGTTAGCAGAGGACTGAAGGAAATTAAGATAAACTTGTGTGGTGAAGAGTGGTTCCTTTGTTGAATAATAGGACCATGGTTAAAGGCATCGCTTTTGGTAATTCATGTTGCCGAGCCATTTTGAATGGTGAATGGCCTTTTCCAGAAGAATGCCCTGGTATAATATCCTTATATATTAAGCTATGCAAAAACAAGAGCAGGTGTAAAGAATTGTTAAGGAAAGAAAAAATTGTATTCATGTCATAATTTAATCTATAATTATCTTGTATCTGTATTGTCTGTGAAATATTAAATCTCTATAAAACTAGAACAACACATCTTGTGTTTGTAAAACACTCCTGTGTTTCTAGGTGTGAGATAATTGGTTATGTTGTTTCTGTTTTTTAATGCCTAAAATATCTGACTCCTTTATTCAGATGTTGCAAAAACTATCCCTTTAGAAGTAGCCTTTGCTTTTGGCTTGTGACCAGAGATTGCATTCAGATAATCAAATATGAATGGTTTTGCTTTGGGATATGATTACAAGACCTAAGTCGACTTATGATCCGTCTATTTTTAACAGTAAATTTAGCGAGAATGACACATGGTTCGAACAATAGCTCAGTCATCCAATGCAGAGAATAGTAGGCATTCTGCAGTCTTTTTGTTGGTTGCGAGACGTTTTTTTTGGTACAATACCAGTAAGAGGCTGTAAATTAAAGGAATAAGAATTATACAGTGACCTCTGAAGCAACAAGCTAGGGTTAGGTGCACGAACAAAAAGAAGCATGTTAAAAACCACTGAGCGCTTAAAATAGCTCTGTGTAATCAGACTGTCACTTTTATAAGGGTACATGAAACTCTAAAACAAACACAACGTACACCTTATGTTAAAAATTGGATGTGGCATTTTTTAAAAAAGTTAATATAGTAATAGTGATATGCATTTTCCCTTAGGACATGGTGCTGATGTGGCCATTGTATTTGTAAAAAGGAAGGGTCACAAGTGGAAGCATGTATATTTTGTTGTTATGTGCCATGAATAAGATCTTCCAAAGAGTACTTCTGTATGAACAGGGAGTACCACGTTATGCTCGATATGTGGTTTGCTAACTTCTTTATGCCGAGAAGTTAGGACCAGGGGTGTTTAAAAAGGTCTAGTTTATATTGAATTAATTATTTTCTTCCTATCCTAGATAAAGGACAGTGTCACATGATCAATTACTGTAAGTACTGTGTTTACCCAAAAACATCATTTACTTTTATGCACACAACAGAAGACACAAATACAACGTATACTAACAGTAATAATAAGATCATTACTTATAAGAAGCTTGAATATATAAGCATGAGATTTCTTCTTATCAAGGCTGCTTGTGTGCAGTCAATGAGATCGAGTCTAAGACAGTTACCGACTCTCTGTTAAAAAGGTAAAAAGATAACATTAGTCCTAAACACAGGTCAGAGAGACTGTGGCCATTCCGTATACTCGTGACATCTCAGCAAACTGATTGAGTGACCATGTTAAGATATTGCCCATAGCAGAAATAGCATTTAACAAACTGAGCCTCTCTCTACAACTTGCGGGATATAATCTGATAGTGGCGTATTAGATGGCCTTTTCTCGCATTGTGTGTTTTTATTCCTTAAAACATCTATACAATAGGTGTGAGTCTTATTCAGAGTAAACAAATTGCTTAGGGAGGAACACTGTTTAGCTACCGATGCAAAAGACTCCTGAGGTTACAAGCAGGCGTTGAAATAATGGCAAATAAAACAGAGGAAAGTTTAAGGCCCTGGCCAAAGAAACAGAGGCAATCCGACAGTGGCCCTCCAGAACCGTCAGGCATTGGACATAGTGCTGGCGGCCAATGGAGGGGCCTGATGCTCTATTGGGAAAACAATGTATTGTCTGTTTTACTGACAGATACCAATGAGGTAATAATCGCGGGCTAGCCACTTTAGAAACAAATCGGCATATCTTCCCAAGTTAGAGCCGAGTTTTTTATGAGGTGGCTAAGTAACCTGTTCAATTCTCTGGCATAGAAGACTGGTTTGTTTCAGGGAGCCCTGACTATGCTGTTAAATCCTAATGATTTTTGTTGTTAATTCTCCTGTTGCATCCAAAATTGTTTAATAGCACCAGATTAGTGGCCCCAAACAGGGATGATTATATCACCGATAAGAAATAAAGACAATTGATTCTGTGGACCGTTATTTATTGGTCATGGCGTGAGCTTGACCAAAAGGATGGGATTGTAAAGTAAATACTTTTATTGTAAAAATAAGGAATGGATTAAGAAATGTTGTATGTACCTTTAAGCAGAAATAAGAAATGTTTGAATTACAGGTGCCAGGAAAAGAAACCGTTAGGGCATAACAAGGGGTGACTAATGTGAAACAATTACAGAAGCTCGGGTAAATAGTTAAGTAAGGAAAAAGATATGCTGGTACCCCAGTTAAACTTATCAGTATTCTGCTTTCTTTTGTTATCTGCTAAATGCCTCCCCCCTTTATATCTTATTTAAATAAGATAGTTTGTGTCTTGTATGGTGCTCACATTATCTGGGTCTATTAGCAGAGCGCTGTGCTAATAAAACAGAGTGGTCTGACAAACTGAGTCCTGAGTCTAACTTTGACCCATGAAAACAATTCTGTTTAAAAACTATTTTGTTTCCATTGTGCATCTCCTGTACTCTTCATTTCTCTTCCACAGTTCTTGATTATTAATCACATCTGTATGACATTAGGATCTTTGTCTCTTAATAGTTCAAGTGAGAGAAATGGCAATGGGGAGTTGATGAAGTCAAGTTCCACTAATATGAAAAATCTTTTCCACAACAATCAATGTTTAAGTTACAAACAGAACAAGCAGACACCATGGGAAAAGAAAGATCCTACTTTCATGAAGATTACCATATTTATCAAGGGCAAGTGAGAGAAATACAGGAAGTATATGACATACAATAAAAAAAAAAGCGTTGCTTGTAAAAAAAAAAAAATCAGTTAAGGAAAAAAATAAGTTCCAACAGGCTTTAGCAGCTCTTTAACCAAGTCCTTCCCTGACAGCATAAATCCATCTTCACAACTCTCTCTCTCCCCCTTTATCTGCTGTGTCTCATCACATCATCCCTGCTGATTCAGCACATCCTTGTTGCTATCCTCTCCAAAGCGCAGTGTGAAAATTATAGTTGCACCTAACCCTGCAGAACCCCCAAAACAGGGTGGTGAGGAAATATTACCTGCCCTCCTCTTGGAGTTAATACCCCACCCCAGCATAAAACCGTCTTCTCTGCAGTAGTGAGGGTGTTGTTTCAGCCTTTTCAGACCGCTGACTTTGTCTACATCCTCACTAGGGAATTAAACATAAACCACCCTTCCCTTACAATCACCAGTTCATCTGAACTGCTGGGATCCCAAACGTACATCAGGCTTTGGTAGCTGGATGCATTTTCACAAGTGTGCCAGCAGAAAAAATGGGTCTGGTCACTGAAGCCTTTTCTACAATGGACTCCCACCAGTTCAGCTGAACTGATGACAGCAGTAGGGGATTTTCAGTAGGCTAAACTCCATAATGTATACAGAACTTTACAGCAGAAAGCAGTCTGCTTTTTTGCCTGCCTGGATACGTGCAGGTTAAAACAGAACAGGGTCTTGTTCTGGATGTACAGTGCACAATGCCTTTCCTTCCCACAGGTGTTTTCAGGATTATGCTCTCAACACATCTGTTGGAAAGTGCAAGGATGACATACATTCCTGCCCATTACCTCTCCACTCTTAGTGTGCTTCTTCCTTTGATGCCATAAGCTGTTTTAACAAAACTTAGGTTCTAAATTCATATGGCTAAATGCCCAAGAGATCAGAGGTTTTTGTTCCTAACTCCACCCTCTTCGGCAAAAAGTTTTTTTCCTAACTCCACCCCTTCAGAGAGCAGGAGGCAGAGATAGCTCAACACAACTGGATCAAAGCCCTTTACTTGTTCAGGTAAAACTTAAGATTTGAAGGCAGCACAAGTTTCCAGGTTCTCAATAGCCACATCCACACTGGGCACACTGACAAAACAAAAGTCCCACCAGTTCTAATAACAGTTCAGCTGAACCATTCTTAGAACTGGTGGTAATCCTTATGTCAGTTTCCCCAGTGTAGGCAAAGCAAATATGTTTTTTGTAAGAAAAGTCCTGCTAGAAAAGGATCTCAAACCCCATTTTCCTATTTGTAGTGCTCAGGCAGAGACTCTCACTTAGCACCATCTATTCTTGCTTCTAGATTATTAAACTAGATTAATCAAAGCTGCTAGTGTCTCAGAAACACTATCCAACACGTTCTTCCAGCCTGTTTATCACAAGTAACAGACACCGATCACCACAGAACCTGAGCAACATCTTAGGAGTCTCAAGGCCAAAATTAAATTTGTATCATGCTTATGTAGTAGGATATGATGATCCCATGCTTAAAGTTACCTTCTGTTTATTCCACATGAAACCAAGCTGAGCAAATATTTGATGTTCTCATCAAAAGCACCCGAGACAGGGTTTCAAATGCAATATTGTCTAAGATGCCTAAAAGATACATTTACCTTAATGATGTACTATGAGAAAATATATGGAGCACAACACTGCGGTCTCTCTGGGTATTCATGGCTATCCATGACTCAGTAACTGAGTAATTGACAATCATTTTGCCCTATGTGCTTAGTTTAAGGTAATTGATTTTCTCCACACACGCCCATACCAAATATTTATGTTGGTTGAAGACATTAACAAATTAAACTAAACAAGTACTTAGCTCCCAAAATATCATCTAACAGATGAACTAATCCAACCCAGTGCATCGTTATTTACTTGTCACCAACATACTTGATGTTTTGCAGACAAGGTCTCTACTTCAAAGCGCCTATGTTATGCACTACCAAGCTTTACAATATGCACGTATATAGTGCTCCTAAGTTATAAGGGAATTCCAACAGAATTACATCCAATCACTGCATGACCACCTGAAGAGTATAGCCTGATACATCAATTTAAAACCACAGCTGAAGGAAATAATGATAATTTGTCAGCTATCATAAAGCATTAGATATAACATTTCACAGATTTCAGGCTGATGACTTTTTCCTAACTGACCTTATAAATCTGTTAAATAGTACCTGGTGAGGAATGCTGCTTTTCAACACACTCTGTCTATTCCTGGTCAAGTGTTTTGGGCTTGAGGTATAGCTGTGCACCCAGTCCCACTCGCAAGGGAATGGCAGGGTAGTGTTCTGTTTCCTGAAAAATAAAATTGCATTTAAGTCAAGCATAATCACAATGAATGTGTCAAACTGTCCTGCACTGGCTCAAGGCATGAGTACCAACAGCAGGGCAGACTGTTAAGAAGCCCAAATGGTTGTGAGCTTAGATTTCACCAACCAGATATCAAGTGTAAACTCCTCAGGGATTATAACAGCCTTAAAATGGAGTCACAGACGGTCCCCTGGGGTACACTGACCCATCTTGCCACTCAAGTGAGCCTACCTTTGTGATAGATGGTCCCTTACACTAAGTATCACAGCAATATTCTGGTTACTTCAGTCCAAATCACTACATCTCTACCTCGATATAACGCTGTCCTCGGGAGCCAAGAAATCGTACCGCGTTATAGGTGAAGCCGCGTTATATCAAACTTGCTTTGCTCCACTGGAGCGTGCAGCCCCCCCCCCCCCCACCGGAGCACTGCTTTACTGTGTTATATCCAAATTCCTGTTATATTGGGTTGCGTTATATCAGGGTAAAGGTGAAGTAATTTACCCCATGCCAACTGCCCTTTAGATCTCACACCAAAAACAACACTTGTAGCCAATCCTCTAATAAACTATCTAAAGATTTATTATATACGAAAAGGAAATGACCGTTATTTACATGGTTAAAGCAGGTAAACACAGATAACCACAAGTTAGTTCCAATCTTAAGATTCAAAAAGTCATAGAATTTCAATAATAAGCAAGCACTATAGGTCCTTTAGGGCTAACCCTGTCTAAGCACTGGAGAGCTTTTGCTTACGCCCCCTAGGGTCCAAACCACATAAAGATATGGTTCCTTATTAGGAGTTTTTATTCCCTTTCCCCCTTCTGCTTTGAGCTACAGACTCAGCGGATGGGAGGAAATCTCTTGCATCACTCATCTTAATGGAGGGGTTGGGGGGAAAGAGTAACCAACAAAGTCTTTAGTCCTCTAACATTCCACACTAGTCTATCTAGTATTGGGGAGCCTTTCTTGATGGGCAGGACATAAAACCTTCTGTTGGAGACCAGCGTTTCACACTAGTCTGGTGATTTACACAGTTACAGAGGCTTACAATAGAAACGCTCAAATGTTACCTTGCAATATGGATACCGATATTATAAGTGAGATTAATGCAGGCAGCAACTCACAAGCATTCCATAATATCTAAACACTAAACACATCCTTATAATTCTAATGCCTATTGTAACAATATTAACACATAGGTGAGCCAGACTGGTTCCAGCTGTGTATTTGTCAGTGTTCAGTGGAGACAAAGGGACCTTGGAATGAGCTGGCACCTGGCCTGTCAGCATCACAGAAGGGTGATCATAAAGCCTGGAATAGTGACGTCCAGAAGAAAAAGGAATTAAAGCAATTTCTTCTAAGTTAGCTTGGCTGCTTGAACTATCCCTGGCAGTAAAGCAGAAATGTTGCCTGCCAAAGGGGATCTTCAGCATTACTATTATTTGCTATGGTAGTGTCTAACCAAGTTCGCAGCCTCATTGTGCTAAGTGCTGTATGAACACAAGAGACCGTCTCTGGTCTAAACAGCTTACAATCTAAGCAAGCAAGATAGACAGACTAGAAAAAAGGAAGCATTATCATTCCCATCCTGAGGCAGCACGTACTGATGATGTGACTTGCAAGGTCACATAGGAAGCCTGTAGCGGAACTGAAAACGCAACCCAGGTTCTTTAAGTCCTGTCCTATGCCTTGACAATAAGGCCAGCCTTCCTTTCCAAAACATCTTATGCAAGGAATATGCTCAATCTCAGCCAAAAGATATGGTCCTACAGTCATTTAGCGGAGGTGGACCCACCTGTACATGGACTCATCATTTATACATCCTTCTGCTTAATAATCCACAGCCACCGCTGGTTAACAAGATAGCAGCAAGAAAAGATAGTGAAATAATCAACAGAAGAAATTCTTCAATTATTTATTACCTAAAGAATTTCTAAACCATATTTTATTTATCTTTTTAGTTTTTCACCCCACTCTGTTTGAGCAGAGCTATGTCAAGATAGCAGATTTTTAAAGAAGTTAAATAGTCTACGATGGGGGTAGGCAACCTTTCAGAAGTGGTGTGCTAAGTTCACTGTAATATAAGGTTTTGCGTGCCGGTAATACATTTTAACGTTTTTAGAAGGTCTCTCTCTATAAATCTATATTATATAAACAAACTATTGTTGTATTTAAAGTAAATAAGTTTTTTTAAATATTTAAGAAGCTTCATTTAAATAGAATTAAAATGCAGATCTTATCAGTTTAGTGTGTTCCTTGCCCTCGCTTTTCCTTGCTGATTTTTTCAATGTGGGCTACAGCAGGGGGTGACTGAAGAGCACTGGGTAGAGGCCAGGAGCAGAGCCCTGGGCTGGCTGCCGGCACCCCAGACTGGTAGTGGGCTGAGCGGGGCCGGTGGCCGGAACCCCAGATCAGCAGCGGGATGAGGCGCTCAGCCCACCGCTGGCTCCACTCAGTCCGTTGCTGGTCTGGGGTTCCAGCAGCCGTGAAAGTAACACATTTCTTATAGGTACTGTCATATTGCAACCCCCCTCGGGGGGAGGAGCTCAGGGGCTGGGGATGTGTGGGGGAGCACTCAAGGCAGGGGGTTAGGTTGCGGGGGGCTCAGGGCAGGGGGTGGGGATGTGGATGATGCAGGAGTCAGCGCTGGGAGCATGGGGGTGCAAGAGTCAGAGTTGGGTGGTACGAGGGGCTCAGGGCAGGGGGTTGGGATGTGTGTGTGTGGGGGAAGTCCTGCAGCGGCGGGGGCTTGGGGCTGGCCTTGGACAGTCCCAGTTGCAGCCGGGTTATCTGGATGGTGGATGGGTCCCTGCCCCAGGCTGTTCCTATTCCTGCCAAGGGAACTGTGGGCCAGCTTGTGGGGGCACTGCATCAGCAGGCAAATGGGGAGCAGTGGCAGAAGACCCCCTGGCCTGCCACTCCCTTCTGCTTCCCTCTGAGGGGCCGCAGCTGTGCACACTACAGGGATGGCACGTGCCTGTAGTGCCCTGGTATCCAGCCACAGTGGCAAGAGAGGGGAAGCAGCACAGGCTGGGATGCGGAAAGCTCCACCGCACCTCCCGCCGGCCCCTTTCACTTGCCTGACTACCTGCTGTTTAATCTGGTGCACGGGTCCGCCAGCACCAGCCTGCCAGAGAGTTCCGGCAGCCAGCATGACCCCATCTGGGAGCGCGCCACGCGCCGTGCTTCCAGTTGCGGCAGAGCACTCCAGCATCGGCCAGCTCCGAGCGTGCACGCTCCACCTTATTTTCACTTCTAGGTTCCGGCTGCCAGCCCCTTGCCAACCAGGGTCCCGGAGGCCAGGACCCCAGCTGGCAAGGGGCCAGTGGCCAGGACCCCAGAGCAGCTGCAGGCTGAGCAGCTCAGCCCGCTGCCGGTCTGCAGTTCTGTCCACCAGCTCTTGCCAGCCGGGGTTCCAACTGCTGGCCCCACTCAGCCCGGGGTTCCATCCATCCAGGCCAGCAGCAGGCTGAGTGGGACCGGCGGCCGGGATCCCAGGCTGGCCCTGCTCAACCCGCTGCCAATCTGGGGTTCCGGCTGCTGGCTCCCACTCAGCCCGTTACCGGCCTGGGGTTCCCTTCAGCCAGGCAAGCAGCGGGCTGAGCGGGGCCAGCGGCCAAGACCTCGGCGTGCCATTAAAAAAATCAGCTGGTGTGCCACCATTGGCATGCGTGCTGTAGGTTGCCAACCCCTGGTCTACGACAACAACAATCTATTTGGACTTGTTTCTACTTCTTAAAGAAGCACTTTCCAAACCAAAATTCAAGATGTAAAAACTAATTGATGGTGTGTGCTTTTTCCCCTGCTGTCTCTTCCAGCTCAAGAACATTCCCAGGGCATGGGATAGGATTGTTTTAGTCATGGCATGATTTTGCAGCTGCAGGACAAAAGGACACTGAGGCATGTCTTTTGAGCAGTGAAAGACACATTATGAACATTAGTGTCAATTTTATTGTTACAGGTTGCACACACAACATTGATTTTCCAGGAAGCAGCAGGAAAGTTATACATTGGGATAAAAATTAAAACACTATCATGGCCATAATTTTGGCTCCTTACAGAGAGGTCAACAATTATAAATACTCAACTGCCACGTAAATCTCATCATTGTTCTACAATGACAAACATAAATGGTAAAGAAAATAAATTCGATGGTGCCTTTGATCTTTAAATAAAAATAATTGTGTGATCAAAATAGCATGGGTTATTCTCCTTTAAAATTAAGCTTTATTCTTCCATTTTGTTTATTCTCAGTAACTCTCCATCTACCATGTGGTAGTGCTGCAGTGTGGTAGTGAGAGTACATCCCAATGTTGATTTTTACTACAGAAGCCATTAAGAGAAGTATCGGTGGGAGAAATTAGAAAACCCAACTAGATAAATGTTCATTAGAGCTGCTGCATTGAACCTTAGCCCCTGGAAAATGATGTACAAGAGGGGAATTGCAAACAATTTGATTGATTTTAAATTGTGGTTTGATTTAGTTACCTATGTACCCCAGTCATATCATTAGAAGTTTACTGATCAACCAGTTAATATTTCAAGAGTTTATACACAGATATTAACCTGTAACTGGAGCAAACATTTATCAATGTTGATAAATACAAAGTAATGCACATTGGAAAACAATCTCAACTATACATATAAAATGATGGGGTCTAAATTAGCTGTTACCACTCGAGAAAGAGATATTAGAGTCATTGTGGATAGTTCTCCTAAAACATCCACTCAATGTGCAGCAGTCAAAAAAGAACGTTGGGACTCATTAAGAAAGGGATAGATAATAAGATAGAAAATACATACTGCCTCTATATAAATCCATGGTACGCCCACATCTTGATGCGTGCAGATGTGGTCGCATCATCTCAAAAAAGAGATATTGGAATTGGGAAAGGTTCAGAAAAGGGCAACAAAAATGATTAGGGGTATGGAATGGCTTCCATATGAGGAGACATTAATAAGACTGGGACTTTTCAGCTTGGAAGAGAGATGACTAAGGGGGGATAAAGCATGACTGGTGTGGAGAAAGTAAATCAGGAAGTGTTATTTACTCCTCATAAAGCAAGAACTAGGGGTCACCATATTAAATTAATAGGCAGCAGGTTTAAAAACAAACAAAAGAAAGTATTTTTTCACACAATGCACAGTCAACCCGTGGAACTCCTTGCCAAAGGATGTTCTGAAGGCCAAGACTATAACAGGGATCAAAAAAAGATCTCGATAAATTCATGGAGGATAGGTCCATCAATGGCTATTAGCCAGCATGGGCAAGGATGATGTCCCTAGACTCTGTTTGCCAGAAGCTGGGAACGGGCGACAGGAAATGGATCCCTTGATGGTTACTTGTTCTGTTCATTCCCTCTTGGGCACCTGGCATTGGCCACTGTTGGACGACAGTATACTGGGCTAATGGACCTTTGGTTTGTCCCAGTATTGCCATTCAGATGTTCTTAAGAACATGAAGACTTATGCCACTAGAAACAGAACAACCCACCTGCCTCTAGCACAAGTTATTTTTGACCTTTTACTCTAAGGTACATTATAACCTCATTAAGATCTTCTTTGCTTTTTATTAAAAAGACCAATGACAGTGTTGTAAACTCACTTCTGTTATCTGAACATGCACTTTAAATTCTAAACCCCTTAAAATATAATACATGCATCATCCCCAATATCTCAGCAGAAGAGCCAAGATGTATGGTCAATGCTGTTGGAAAGAAAAGCAAATAAGTGGATTGATGAGACATTGTCATCTGTAGTTTGATACTAGCTGAAGTTTGATAATAGAGACAAATTTCACAGATGCAAAAATCATCAGTTGTACAAGTGTTTTTTTTAAATTAGCCTAATTTTCTATTAACGAAAGTTTGTATAAAACCAAGTTTGTTCCACTGGGCAACACACACATTCAGAGGACAGAGAAATGCAGAAAGAATGTGCCATTGCTTTCCAACACAGCTCCACAAAGTATTCAGAGAAACCACACAATCTCTTTATCAGCAAGTAAGGAGTGGCTGCAAAACTCAAACAGATTAGCATATAGGTGCAGCCATGAAACAGAGGAAAAGTTATCATTTGTCCAATACTAATAATGGGGTGGAACTGTTCCTAAATAGAGTGAAATTTGCATTTGGTAACTCTTCCAATAAGTAACTTGTATCTAAGTGTCCATTTTAAGGCCTTGTCCACAGTTAACTGTTTCATAAGAATTTCCCATTGTTGCAATACCACCACTGCAGCTCCAACCTGGGGACCTCTAGTATAGATGAGGTGCTGAAATCAGTGTAGACACAGCCAAAAGAGAGTGTCTTGTCAATTCCGGTTTCAGGTTTAGGTTTTGTATCAGCAAACTTTAAAAATATCTAAGACCCACAGGAATGTTTCCATAAGTTGGTCTTTAACAGAAGCTTTTTCTTTTCTTTTTTCCTTTTCTTTCTCTTTTTTAAATGTACAAATTAAGTTAACATTCCCCTATAGTGTGTCCAACAAAAAAAATTGCAGCACCCTGGTGTAGGAGAACATGAAAATAACTGACTAGAAATAGACTACAAAACTAAACAAACTATCTAGTTCATTTACATTCTTGAAATGGAGTAAAATGCAAAAAGCAAACAAATAACAAGAACAGGGAGACCTTAGATTTTTAAAAGCTTTCAGCTTGTTTTCACCTTTAACAAGTGAGATTTGTAATACACATCTCTTTTAAAATGTAGTATTTAATTGGTCAGTGCCAAATCGATGTATCCAGGGTTTTCAGTCGAAGATCTCAAGACTTTACATAGTCAACCATTTTTAATCATATATTTTTTCATTGCAACTTAAAGGATTTCAATAAATTCAATCCTGGAAATTAATTTACCTTAAATGTAAGAGACCTTTGATATTCAGTAGACAAAGCAATACTGAAGGAAGTTCCCTAAAGAAATTAATCCTTTCTTTTCCATCTTCGGGAGCTGTGAGATTTCTAACACAGATCTTAAGCAATGTGTTTTAAATATTTCAGGAGAAAAGTAATTAAGGAATAATCAGGCTGCAAAATATCCATTTAATTTGCTACTGTAGAGAGTATGTTCTATCTTATCTATTCAGTTCTTAAATCAGAATTTTGCCCAGAGTATTAAGTGTTGCTACTGAGGACACTTCCAAATTACCAGAAAATGGCCATACCAGTCAAGGAAAGCATACACATTTCCCTAGGGAAACAACATTCTGCATCTTTTACTTCATAACACTGTGTGTTTTTAAAAGAGATTATTTTTGTATGAATGATTCCTCCTCACTGCAGATAACACAACTTTCTAGGTCTGTGTGCAGCTTTAAGGTAAATGTTTGTCTTTCGCAATTCCTCATTGACCAACTATTCATCACTTACCCTGGATGTTGCCAAAGGTTTGCATGTCTGCCCTCAGGAAGCAGTTCTCTCTTATTAAGGGGGGTAATGCCAATTGCAGCTTCTAGGATGGTTATATATTTCTTGTACCTCATTCTGCCACCAAGCTAAGTTACAATCAGTGTTCAGATGCAACATCTGAAGTCATCTCTTCTCAGAGATCCAAGCTTCTGCCTTTCTAAACATGCTGCGCATTATAAACTGGAGTAATAAAAATAACTTTTTTGTACGGGGGGGGGAGGGGAGAAGAGACTAAAATAAACTCCTGCCAGATTCCCCTGAAACGTCACCGTTACATAATTCAAACGATCTTTGAATAAAGCACTAATGAAAACGATTCAGAGACAATCATGGTTCTAAGCCTTGCCTGATAACATACACTTTCCAATTTACTAATCCTGAGCTAAATCTCCGAGGTTTATAATCTTCCAAGTACTAATAAAGTATTGGTAATTTCTCTCTCAGATCAACTCAAGGGCTAGTAAAGATGTATTCACAAAAGTTGATAGTGTTTCAGATACTTCAGAATAGAAGCACCTACCCTGTCTCTCTCTCTCTCTCACATACACACACACACACACAAACCCCACAATATATGAGCCCCCTATTCAGCTTATGTATGGTTTATTCAGCACAAAGTTGGAAGGCAAAGGAGATATGTTCACTTAAGTGGTGGTCACTTGTACAGAATTAAGCAAGCTAGAGACTCCATTATAATGCCACCTTTTATACCTTACACAGTACAAATGCCACCTCACACAACTATGGAAATCATTTTCCATATGCTGAAATTATTCCAACCAAGGCAAATTACTGCAGATACCAGTACCTTCTGGTATGTTACAAGGGTGGAGAGAGCGGAGGGGGCACGATGGTGCTGTTTCATGTTAGATCAGGGTAGTGCCAAAGCCTAGAGGTAAAATTATCCAGGGGAAATCAAAGAATCATGTTTGACCCCAAAAAGATTTAAGGCTCTAACATTCAGTCTAATCTGTGCGGAGACACACGTGCGTGCACACACACACACACACACAGTTTGAGTGTGAGTGTATGCATGAGAGCGATTAGATCTTTATTTTAAAAAGGGGATCGGAAGAGGGGAAGTGTTTGCCCTGAAGTCCTGGGCCAAAATCTTCCTTCCTCTCACTTTTATGCAGTGCCTAATAGTACCCTCTGTCCTTAAGATCCTTCCATTTCAATGGTGCTGGGTTTATATGGTCTGCAAGACACTTTGGGATATTTCAGGACTGAGAGCACTCTCTTAAATAATATGATGTATAAGATGTATTGTATGGCCACTCCTACCTTCAATCTTAAATAATATATCCTTGAATAGTTACTGCAAGATCTTTACTACTTATTGTAGTAATTTCCAGCATTATTGGCATGTCTACAGAGCAGGGTTACGTGCACTACAAGAGTGTGCTTTAGAAATCACACCAACTGGTCCATGAAGACCCTGTGGGTGTGTATTAGAAGTTCCTTAGTGTGCATTTATGTAGTGCACTGTGTTAACATGCACTTGGGATCTTCTAGTGCACACTATCAGCAACTACATGGACCCATTAGTGCGCTTAGAAATCACACCTCCATAATGTGCATTACACCCCCATGAAGACTAGTCACGCTAAGTTGACTTTATCAGGTAGCCTTATTCATAGCACCACAAGATACACAAAGAAACTGAATACTGAAGACAAGTTTTAAGGTAGCACACAGTCTCAGGTGCATTATTAGATTCCAATTCTTTGGATCAGTCTCACACAAACAAGACAAAATTCAACATCCATGGGTTCAGTAAGAAGCTACTAAAGATAATGGGCAGCTGGAAGCAATATAATTTTTTTCTTAACTAGCTATATAAATGCATAACCACCCTATAATTGCATCTGAATATATTCACATGTGGAGAATATGAAGTGTGAAAATGTGTAATATTTTAGTCAAGTTTCTTGTAACATTAAAATAGCAACATGGAAATGAAATTGACATTGCAACAATGTTTTTTCTATATAAAGACCCTCTGCTGCTATATTTGGTTTAAAAAAAACAAAATCTTCAAAAAATTTAAGGCTCTAGATAAGTATATTTGTCTAGAATCAAATTCTGTGGCAATTGAATTACATGCCCAATAGACAAAAAAGCACTTAACTACAACTTTAAACATCTGTATACAAAATATTAATAAGATCAGGAAAGTGAACTACTCCTAGAGTCTGCAAGAACAGATAATGCCATGCTGTTTACATGCATCCTGGACTTCTAATAGCTTTGGCAGCTCTAGTGCCTTTGGCAGGATTGAGCTAAGACAGAACCAGAAAGTGAAATTGACTAGAAACTGACTGGTCTATTTTCACTGCCCCACCTAATGACTGAAATACAAGTAGTAAACAACATAAATGGTGAAAAGTAAACAAAACTGTAGAAGTCCTCTCTGTTTGGACAGTCTACAGTAATATTAAAATGTACTCAAGTGAGGAAACTGATTTTCAAGTAATATATAGGGTGAAATCCTGGCCCCATTTGAAGTCCATGGGAGTTTTGACATTGGGACTTGGACTTCATTCATAGACTTTTAATTTGAAAGTGTCCTTTTACTTAAGGAATGCTCTGGGTAATAAGTTTCATTACAAACAGTTCCCAGGAAGCAATCTTCAAAAACCAAAGTCCTAAGCAAAGTGTAAAAAAAATAAAATTTGAAGTCTAAACTCCATCTCAGCCCAGAAGAGTTACCCTTCAGCCTCCTGGTTTACTCTCGGTTCATCTTAGTCTCATCTTGTAGATATTTTATCCCCTTCCACTGGCACAAAATAGCCCTATGCTGGATATATTTGGCCATTGCATTTTTTTTTTTTTCACCTACAAGGGGAAATTCTGATGGTAAAGGAGTGCTATGGAGATTTGGTCCCATCCCATCTAGCTGCCAAGATAGGCAGCTAGATGGGATGGCCAGGAGCACCACTTCTAAGGGGCTGTGATCCAGCCAGGGTGGAGACATTCGCAGCTGGCACAAGTTAGAATGAAAGCCGAAGGACAGGCCTGGTGTACAGCCAGGATCAAGGCAGTATGGTCACAAGCTACTCCAACTGCTTCTTACTCATAGTTAAGTATCTGGTCCTATGAGTAAGCAACACTCATTTCAAATAAAGAAGACAGACTCAGATGTTATTAAATATTCTTCAGCTATAAGCAAAAATGGCAAAGGACATAGGCATCTAAAACAATTATTACATTCCTTATTTGCTCTACAGAAACAATCCCTTCTGTAACATAGTTTGAGATACAGCCACATTCAGTGTTTCCTGATTATGCCTGCCTCTCGGACTTGCTTTTTTTTTTTTTTTTAGGATAAACATGTTGGAGATATAATGGAAAGAACAAGGGATTAGCTTTACTAACTGGAAAAGTATTCTGTATCTGATGGTGTGATCTTAAAAATCTACCTTCCAGGATTATTCACTTTTGTGAAACTTGATCGCATAAATATTTGCAAGCAGCAAACATAAGACAGGTTGCAATCAAGTTTCACAAATGTGAATAATCCTGGCAGGTAGATTTTTAAAATTACACCATCAGATAATCACAGGAAAAAAAAAATTAAACATCTTCCTGATTACGAGCTCTCTTAGGGAACAGAAATGCTACTATGTGACCTACTTGACCAAGCCCAACTAAGCAGCACAGCTCAGGCAAGTCATGGAATCAAGCAAATAAGGGGTGGGGTGGGGAAATGTCATCAAATAATTTAAAAAAATAAATATATTTGAGAAAATTATGAACTGTGCATATGCTCCTCAGACAGACAGAAGTGAAATTAACCTATAGTGGTGTCAGTTTGGTGGAAATGTACAGAGTGGATTTTTTTTTTTTTTTTTTGTAAACCAACATGATTAATTTTGGGCGTCTCTGCTGAAGTTTTCTACAGAAGTATAAATATGTGGATAAACCAGTAAGGATTTTTCTTTAGCTACATTTGAAGGCTGTTTTTTTCCTCATTGTTTTAGAAGATACAGTGCAGGCCATAATCATGTGTTAATCAAACTGCCACAGAGCTTGTATCATAACCATTTAATTCTTAGGGTATGGCTACACTGGCACTTTACAGCGCTGCAACTTTCGCGCTCAGGGGTGTGAAAAAACACCCCCCTGAGCGCTGAAAGATACACGCTGTAAAGCCTCAGTGTAATCAGTGCCGCAGCGCTGGGAGCACGGCTCCCAGCACGGCAAGCTACACCCGTAGAGGATGTGGTTTATGTGCAGTGCTGGGAGAGCTCTCTCCCAGCGCTGGCACTCCGACCACACTCACACTTCAAAGCACTGCCGCAGCAGCGCTTTGAAATTTCAAATGTAGCCAGACCCTTAGACTGTGTTTGGTTTTTTTCAAAGGGACTACAGAATACTTTTCCAGTTAGTAAAGCTAATCCCAGTTGGAGGAGCTTGCGACCATACTGCCTTGATCCTGGCTGTACACCAGGCCTGTCCTTCGGCTTTCATTCTAACTTGTGCCAGCTGCGAATGTCTCCACCCTGGCTGGATCACAGCCCCTTAGAAGTGGTGCTTCTGGCCACATGCCTATCTTGGCGGCTAGATGGGATGGGACCAAATCTCCATAGCACTCCTTTACCATCAGAATTTCCCCTTGTAGGTGAAAAAAAAAAAAAGTGATGGCCAAATATATCCAGCATAGGGCTATTTTGTGCCAGTGGAATGGCATAAAATAGCGTCCTGGTACAGTCAATCATGTAAGTTCTAATGAAGGCTATGCACTCGTGTTGAGGCTACCATGTCATCTGATCCTGCTCCGGGAAAGATCTCCTAGTGTAGATGCACTCCAACTTAGGTTGAGGAACAGAGAGAGAAACTAGAACAAGGTAGGATGAAATGCAACATGGAAGAAAAGGAGAAGGCCAAAGAAGATTGTCTGGCCAATGTCTACATTAGAATAACTATCTGTGCTTCAACCTGGATTTAAAACAGTTTGGCAAACAGAGAGCTCTCACGCAATTCTCAGCTATAGCCCAGATTAGAGAAACTGAAAAGAGGTATCAACCCCAGCGGGAGCCCAGCGAGGCATTGTGCTTCCCAGAGGTCCTGGCACGTAAGAGGAGAGTGACCAAGATTACATCCCTCAAATGTGCCATAGAGGAGAGGTTCTCAACCTTTTTTTTCCCCACACCCCTCCACCCCCAATATGCTATAAAAACTCCACAGCCTGCCCATGCCACAACTGCCTTTTTGCATATAAATGCCAGAGCTGGTGTTAGGAGGTAGCAAGCAGGGCAATTTCCAAGTGTTCCATGAAGCTCAGTTGCTCGGGCTTCAACTCAAACAGCAGGGCAGTGGGGCTCTGGTGCTCCAGTCACTGTGAAGCTCCAGATTTTCAGCTTTGGGCCCCAGTAACTCTAAAGCCAACCCTGGGTAAGAACGCTGCTGTAGAGGCCATGGCCTTTTCTTCTCCCCATCTCCTTTGGATCACTTGTACATACAGCATTATGGCAATGAACGACTCATGCAGAGGCTAGGCATGATCTAGTCCATAGATAGGGATAAACCATATTCAACACCAGTTATAGAAAATGTGCTAGATCCTTCACGCTACTATGAGTCAAATACACTTAATATAAATGGTGATGAGCAATTTGACCCTGTCTTCACTAACCATAGTCACAGCTTAACCATTTTAGTACCAGTTGAACTGCATAGCAGGGAGATAACTAACTGATAATGTTAGCCACAGGTTATTTTCCCCAGTGCAGAAAGTGTCTTGCATGTAAGACAAGATTCACTTCCTCACATACCCAAAATTGACACCTTTTACTTTGAGCATGTATGGATTATAGAAACTAATCATGGAAGTGACAAAGAAACAAGCCATCTGGCCCACCTGCACCCTTGTTTCAGTATTAGACAAATAACGATTAAAAAAGAATGTTAAGGAATCTTTTTAAACTCTGTTTTTTTATAGTTACAAGTCAACATGGGTGCTGTCCTGTAACAATATGCTCAGTGCTGATCATATTTAGCTAGACCTGTTGAAATAACATGGGGGGAAAAGGGCATATCAAAAATCAGGGAAGGCACTGAAACAGAAGATGAGGGCCAGAAAACTTCTTTGAATTATTTCATTTATTGGAAATGCTTTTGATCTCTTCTTAGAGTATGTCCCTAGCCTGAACAGCCCATATGGTCCCAGAGATTCTCAGAATCAGCTTATACAAAGTTGCACTAAGGAGGCTAGACACACCATGGCACAACAAGTCAAATCTGCGGGCTATTAAGCAGAGATAGCTGAAGAAGCAGATGCTAGAAGAGAGAGAGAAAACAGCCACTCTTTGTGCACAGCATCTCTGCTAATGGCTACATGGAAGGAAGGTTTCTTGGCTGATTTCTCCAGTCAGACCTCAAGGAGTAGCAAGTCTCTTTTCAACATGGCTACAGGAAACAGGCAGAGCAAATGTAAGCATAAGCATGTGTAGCATAAGCATGTGGAACCTTTGTTAGAGGAATACACACATTACTGGAGTTCAGACTTAGTTTTTAAGACAATGTGGTCTAAATACTTTTTGGAATTTGTTTAGTGTGGTTGGTGAAGAACATAGATGATTAACTCATATTAGGAGAAGTATGAACAGGAATATGTGAATTAGTATGGGAAAAAATCCAAACCAGCCCTGAAAAGTCTGCACTCCTCTGTAGCTGAATGAAAACTATACTGCGTTAAAAATCTGGTTAAAAAAAAATACTGGTTTGTCCATTTTTCTGCATAGCTCCAATTAAGAAGTATGAGGACATATGACTCAAGACCAAGCTGCGCCTTCTTGCCACAGTTAACCTAAATCTAAGCATCTTACGATTTCTCATGCTTCCTAAAAGTAAAAAACATGCAGCTATAATGTGCACAATTGTGAAGGAACCCTACAAGATCTCAGCTCACACTGAGGGTGCTCATCAACATGACAGCCAGAATTGTGTCAGGAGCTCCCCAGACCTCCTGCTCCATTATAATACAGTTCTATTTTAGAATGTTTTCAGAACAAACCATGTTCAGATTTGAACAAAAACCTCCAAAGCTATCTGGAAAGGTTTGGAGTAACCACGAGATCTGGATTCTTAGACAAAATTTATCTGAATCACCCACTCTGATGCCTTTCCAAAAACAAAGCATCAAATACATTTATTTTAAGTAATTAGGGAAAGATGTGTGGAATAGCTGTCACTGATGTGTAAAGATGTTGAGTGAGGGCTGCAGAGGCCAAAGATCAAGATTTATCCTCCATTTTGGTAGGCCAGGTCCTGGGCTGCAGTCAACACTAAGCTCTGGTTGCTGTTATGTTAGCTAGGTACGGTTTAAATAAAAATAACGTACGTGCAAGATACAAGTTCTCCAGGCCTTAATAAGAAGACAGCACACAATCCAAGGCCCCAGCATATTGATACTGTTACAGACTTATCTACATTCCAAAGCAGAACACCATTATAATCGGTAGAGCCCTGAGTGGAAACAGAATTTGTATCCACATACACCCACGATCCACAAACACGGCCCAGAGATGTAGATATCTGCAGATTTGCACGGCTCTAATAATCAGGTTTCCTGACATGAATGAAGTTGTAAGGTAGATTTGACCTTAAAAGGGTAGTAAGAAGCTCTAAAGACATCAGGGTTAACAAGTAAGGATATTGTAGAGTTGGCTGGACTCAAGGGATCTGTCCTGGAGCTGTTCTTTTTGAGGAAGAGGCTAAGTTAGTTGAGGGAGAGGGAGAAGGAGTGGCCTGGGGCTGGACAGTTCTGTTTTGGGAAGGGCAGTCCAGATATTTTTTAGATAAAACTCTGAACCTGATGGATTCTCAAACACTTTTTAATAGTTGTGAGTCTAAGGACTTGTCAACATTAAGAAAACATGCACAGATGTCCCTACATTAATGTAATTACACCAATGCAAACCTAATGTTGCTGCCATGCAAAACAGTGGTTATATTGGAGTAGATTAATTTAGTAGTTACATGGATGCTAATTCTGTTAATATAGACAAGGTCTAATTCACCACATCCCATGTTAAAACATGCCCTTGTATGCCTGTTGTGTGCATTTGTTTTATTGGTGGCTTGGTTGGACTGTCTTGGAATAGCCATCAAAGGCTCACTGAAGTCCAGTGCATGTTGGGATTAAGACTCAGACTTCATGCAATTATCTGATATGAAAAATAGCCATGTCAGAATGACTAAATTTACTTTGTCTCAATTAAACTTGATACTTTCATATCTGTTTAAAACAACATGAATGTGACAGGAAAAAATATGTATTCCAACCCCAATACACTGTAGCTCTTTCTCCATAATTGTGCATTTTTTTAAAATTGGAATGACTGATAATGCTCACAGATGGTTAAAAAGGGATTAATTGGATGTAGATAGAGGCTCGTAAAAACTGAATTGGTTTTGGTGCTTAGAAGCAAAATGCTGAGTTCTGCTGTTTAAGTGATCAAAAAAAGACTTACAAATACTGTATTAGAGATCATCTCTCTTCTATTCAGTCCAGAACAAAACACAAGACAACGCCACACAAATGGGAAAATTTCACATTTGTAACAGAATATTCTGTTTTATATGAATGGTTCAAAAGTGACTCCCCCACCCCCAAAGAATAATCTCTTCCTATATTTGGATAGAAAAATTTCTGTCATGCGTTTTTAGAGCTGTCTGGCTGTTAGTTAAAGCTGCTGGTGCCTAACATTTTCCCAATTTTGTATTTAAAATAGAACTAAATGAAGATTTGGATATTATTCAATTTCTCATAATTCAAGATGGCTATTGTCCAATTCTTTTTTCTGATGCTGTTGACACATACTCTTTAAAACAAAACAAAAACCAGTCCAACTCTGTGAACAGTGTCAACAGCTACATATTTTAATATCAAAGAAATCTCTCCTGCTTCTCCTTATGAGACACTGAACTAGGGAAGGGGGAGATTAAGCAAAGATATGGGAGACTCAATTACTGTGATGGTTTATTTTAAACTTAAAGCCTCTGTGAAGGAGCTCTGTAGAGATTGCATTTTGTGCACAATATTATGGCCAGTTTTCACCCATGCTAGGCTCTCAAGATATATTACCCACACAGCCCTCTAATTTCGCAGCTATACTAAACACAAATTCTAGATTTAACAGTTTTTGGATTATCAGGGCTATCCAGGGTGTCAAACAGACAGAATATGGCCCACTGTATTGAATATACTATACAGTGACATCATGTTACAACAGGCAGTTTGGCAACCCCCACTTAAATCAGTATATCCAAATCACTCAGGCAGTGAGCTTACTAAAATCAGATACATTCACAGAAGAAAAACCTCCTTACAAGGATGTGACCAATTTTAGACAGGTGGGTCACGTTTATAATTAGCTCTGACCAGCAACCAGGCTGTAGCATTCTTTATCACATAAATACCAAAAAGTATGAAATTCCTTCCCATTTTTGAAAATAATTACTTCCCTTCTCATCGTTATGACTACAGGCCCCATTCGAGCAAATTTGTTAAACTTAAAACAGAAAAGGCTATTAAATCATCCCCACCTCTACAACAGTACATTTTGTCTTTGCCTCTTGTCACCCTAATATTGCAAGCTGCTGCAGATTGGGGCTTTGGAGTGTAAACTCTTCAGAAAAGGAAGTAAAGTGCATTGATGAAAAGCACTAAATAAGAGCTAGGCATGGTTATTATTTTTATGTCATGTCCAACACTAAATAACCATAAGCACCAATTAGTAACACATCAGCACCAATTAGAAATGGCTTTTGAATAGTTATTTTCAATCCATAGCCAAATGACAACATAAGAGAAGAGCTCTGTGTAACCTGGACTACACTACCGAGCAGCTTATGTCAACCTATCCCTGTAAGCGTCTACACTAAAATGTAGCTTCCAGCAACATAACTCGCCCACTACACCGAGTAAGGCTTGATCTACACTACAGAGATCGCCTGAACCTTGGCTAGGGCTCTACTCCCCTGCTCCAATCTCTCACCAGGAGGCATCTGTGGAGCTCCCAGCTCTCAGTCCTGGCAGCAGGGCTAACAGTGGGAACCACCCCTGCCCCCCCCCCCGCCCCACCGCTTTGGGGCTGATAGCAGGGTTCAATTCACAGCAGGGAGCCTACCAGCAGTGAAATTGACACTCTTTGTCATTTTCAGGGCTGCTATTATTTCACATTGTGTCTCCGGCTCTTGGCTGTCAGTCCCAAGCTGGGGGGCTCCATCTGTGAGCCCCACACTGGGTTGACAGCTTGGGCTGTCTGGGCCCCTACCTGTGAGCCAGCACCCACCTGACAGTTGGAGGGGAGGTTTGAGCCCCCTGCCTATAGCTCAGGTTGTCAGCCCCAGGGCTGCCAGGCTCCAGCTTTGGTGTCCTACAATGCCCCACTTCAGTTGGTGGAAGTGCTGCTGGTAAGGATATGTGCCACTGACAAAGAGCAAGTGTGAACATGAACCTACTTTACTGTGGTGGCTGCACATTGAATTAACTTAAGTTGACTTAATTTTATAGTGTAGATAAGCCCTTAAATAGTCAATACAGTGTCAGTGTAGACGCTGTGTTGCTTACATCAACTTGCTGCCTTTCAGAAACCATCCCACAATGTCTCACATTGGCAATTAAATTGGTGCAAGTACTCCTGGTGAAGATGCACACTGCCAGTGCAAGGAGCATAGTGTGGATGTGTAAAAAACTATTCAGTTACTGCCATGGCATAGTCAACATAATTTAAGTTGACTTAATTTTATAGTGTGGACTTGCCCTGAGCTTGTCTCTCTCACCGACAAAAGTTGGTTCAATAAAAGATATTACCTCACCCACCTCGTCTCTTGAACCATAAGTGATGGTCATTAAAATCAAAGTAGATGCGCGGTAGCTTCTATGGGGGCTCGGATTTAGAGGTTTCAAATACTACCTTAGCCCTTGTCACAATCTCATTTTTTAAATCTTGTCTGAAACTTCATCTATTACTATTATTAGGAATATTGGTACTGTGTAATATTATGTTTGTGTTTAAGATTAGCAAATATTTTAAACCTAGTAAGAAATATAAAGGGGAAATGGACTTAATAGATCTGACTGAAGAAACAGAAAAGTTGTAAAAGTATTTCGGAACCCCTGAATTGCCCAGATCTTGTTTTAAGATACTTTGACACCCGGAAATGTCCACAATCCAGAAGTTTGAAGTATGGCTGGAATTCAGTGAGGATGTGCCAACATAAAGATCTTGGGAATTCTTTGTATCACAAAGACATTCTAAATTCCTATTATTTTGGTGAGTACTTCTCTCCCACCCTCCAAGAAAGAAAGAAACTAAACTAACAAAGCCTATCTGATTCCTCAGTGACAGCTCCTCCCACCTAGTATCATAGTCTCCCTGAAAGTACTTAATGTGAGAACAGAAAGATATAGGCCCATAATCCTGTTAAAAAAAAAGATAATCTGTAAATCAGATTCTCGCTATTCACACTCCCTAGAGGAGAGGTTAGTAGTATGAGCCAGGAAGAAGAGCCTCTCCCTCCTGACGCCAGGGGCAGGCAGCCTGCTGAGGCTTGCCTCCAATTTAACATGAGGCTAAACAGAGTACAACGTGCAGCCAGCCACACACACCCAATCCAGGCTTCTCTCAACCAAGGCACACAGACATGTACACAATAGGGCAGGAAAGCAGAGACGGGAGTGAGCTACAACTTCCCGATCCACATCCGAGATATGCCGGGCTCCGGAGCAGAACTTCCCCACTGGCTGGGAACAGAACTTTTGTTCAGCGCCAGCAGCCGGATGGTCAGTTCCAAGCCTCCCCAAAGTCCGGGGGTTGCTTTGCGCACCTCTGCGCAAGGAACTAGTTCAAAACAGGGGTCTTGACAGAACAAAACAGAAACAAACAAACAGGAACAATCCCTTCCCCGCTCCTGCTCCCAGCGGCACCTACGCTGGAAGAGTCCCGGCTAAAGGACTAGCGAAGTGCCTAGCGTACACGTGGGTAGGTGGGAATTACACCCTTGGGCCCCAGGTCCCACAATCCCCCCGTTGTTTCTCCTAAGGACTAAGCTCAGGCGGGTGGGTTGGAACCAGAAGCTCAGCAGAGAAGCCGCTTCAAAGGGGAGTCCGAAGGCTCAGCCCCTCTCCCGCTCCCCAGGTAAGTGACATACCTGGCGCTGGCGCTGAGCCGGGGGAAACGCGTCCGGAGCAGACGGAGCCTGCGGCAGCCCGCGCGCCTTACGGAGCTGGGCGCTCGGCGGCCCCCGGCCCGCGCTCACTCTGGGGACCGGGGTGCGGCTGCGGTGTGTTTCGGAGTCAGGCTATTTCCTGTTGGAGGCAGAGGGAAAGGAACGAGGGGGGCGGTGTTTAATCCAGGGCCGCGGCGTTAGCAGGCTCCCGCAGGGCAGGTGAGCGCGCCGCTTAGGGTCCGGGATGGGAACGGGCCCAGCCCCGTGCAGCGATCCCCGGAAAGCCCAGCAGGCACCTGCCGCTCGAGTCTCGCCTCCCCCGCCCAGTGCCCAGGCGGCGACACGCGCGCCCGGCCCAGCCCTCGCTGGCTGCCCAGCAAGCGGGAAGGAAGGTGGAGCCGGGAGCACGGAAGCGCTGCCTGCCCGAGGTCTGTGCCCGGGTCCTGCGCACGCCACCGCGCTGGGCGTTAACACTCCGCCTGCGTTGGATTAGCCCAACTCCTGGCCTTCCCCTGGCTGGGCAAATCTTCCCCGAAGTGCAGGGATCCTGCCTGGAAACTCACACAAACTTTCCAGCCCGAGCTCGGCTTTCAGCTGATCTTACACCAAAACACAGAGCCGGAGCTGATCTGCTCACTTACCCCAGACTCGGTGCCTTCTCTTCCAGACATTTACTGCCAACTTCGCCCTCTGGCCACTCCCGCGACTGGCTCTGGCTGGAGAGAGTGGAACAGGAAATACCGGTTCAAAGCCCTGGTACAATAGGTGCGATGAGGAAAGCAACTCCACTCGGAGCTTAGTCACTGTGTGGTATCTAATGAGCCACTAAATCAGTCATTGTTTTGACCTGAAACGTACCCTCTTGCTGACAGTTTTGCCTCATAAATTAGCGGGGGAGTTTGTGAGGAGTCTCCCTTCCCCTAAAATCTACGTTAAATTCCAAATCACAAATATATTAATTTAAAAAGAAAATATCAGAAAAACAGCCCTGTCTTCCCTGATCTCTGACTACTTGGCTTTACAGAGTAAAAGTTTGATAACTTTTTTGTTAGGAAATGTTTGAGATGCAGTGTGATCCATACGATGGGGAGGAGGGCCTGGGATTCAGGAGAGGTGAGTCCTAATCCAGTCTCTGCTACTGTCCTACTGTGTGACCTTTGGCAAGTCACATCACCTCTATGTGCCTGTTTCCCCTCCCACCCTTTGTCTATGTAGACTGCAATCTCCTTGCATTGGGGACTAATCTCAGTTGCAGCCTCTGCAAATCATACTACTCTTAAAAACCATTGCTGATTTGACAACTGTTCACTCTGTTTAGTCACAGAAAAAGTACAAGAACATAAGAACGGCCATACTGGGTCAGACCAATTGTCTATCTAGCCCAGTAATCCTTTCTTCCGACAGTGGCCAATGCCAGGTGCTTCAGAAGGAATTAACAGATCAGGCACCCATGGAGTGATCCATCCCGTCATCCACTCCTAGTTTCTGACAAGCATCCCTGCCCATCCTGGCTAATTGCCATTGATAGACCTATCCTCCAGGAATTTATCTAGTTCTTTTTTTATCCCTGTTATAGTTTTGGCCTTCACAACATCCTCTGGCAAAGAGTTTCACAGGTTGACTGTGTGTTGTGTGAAGAAGTACTTCCTTTAGTTTGTCTTAAACCTGCTGTCTGTTAATTTCATTGGGTGACCCCTGGTCCTTGTTATGTGAAGGAGTAAATAGCACTTCCTTATTCACTTTCTCCATGCCATTCCTGATTTCAAAGATATCTATCATATCTCCTCTTATCATCTCTTTTCCATGCTGAAAAGTCCCCGTCTTTTTAATCTCTCCTGATATGGAAGCCGTACCATACTTCTAATCGTTTGTGTTACCCTTCTCTGTACCTTTTCCAATTCCAATGTATCTTTTTGAGATGGGGTGACCAGAACTGCACACAATATTCAAGGTGTGGGCATATCATGGATTATATATGGATTTATATCTTTTTCCTAGTGGTTCCTAACATTTTGTTAGCTTTTTTGGCTGCGGCTGCACATTGAGCAGATGTTTTCAGAGAACAATCCACAATGACTCCAAGATCTCTTTCTTGAGTGGTAACAGCTAATTTAGACCCCATCATTTTGTATTTATAGTTGGGATTATGTTTTCCAATGCACTACTTTGCATTTATCAACATTGAATTTTATCTGCCATT
>NC_133774.1:97556333-97576470 GCF_003597395.2 Chelonoidis abingdonii | reverse complement strand
TGCAAAACTGTAAGTGTAGACAAAGCCTAGGAATTGGACTGAGAGCATCAGCTCATAGCATGTCACTGAGCAGCCATTAAAACTGATGGAGTGTCTCTAGCCCACATCCCAGTACCAATACCTGATGCCATTCTATCCCTTGTATTTGCATATTTTTAAAGCTCTAGCTATGTGCTCTTATGAATTTGGGATCACAAGTTATTAAAAACCTCTTAATTTAGAACAGTTTTACTGTTGTTTTTAAAAAGGGCTTGGTTCCTTTGCTCTTCTTTCAGGGTATATAATATTGGCCTCAGATGTTTGTATTTTATTCCTTGCCTTTATTACAGAAGAATTATGAAGGACTTTACTCTGTTTTGCTGGTGGATATGAGTAATCTTTGGGTGGTGACATCATAGCTCTAGGCTGAAACTTCTGGTATCAGTCTTAGGTGAAGCAGCTCAAGTTGCAGGCTAAAAAGCATAATTGAACCCTCCAGCTCTTTCAGACATGATCCTGAAACCTAAACTTCCCAAATCAGCCTATGCTTCAAGCTGTAATTCCTGATATTTCAGCTTTCCAGGTCTTTGCTTAAGTTCTCCAGCTGAAAAGGGAGAGTCAAGACGTGATAGTCCTAATGTGAAGAATGATTTTTTTTTAAATAAGTAGTAATATTTACACATCATAAAGGACCAATAAACATCACCATTTGTTGGCTAGTTTGCTTCACCGTTCCCATCTAAGCAAACTTCTCCCAAATCAAAGAGTTTAATCCCCACTAACAGTTTTATAAGAATGTATTGTAGCCGTTGGACTTTACCCTGTACAGGGCTTAATGAACACTTCTAATAATTTGCAGTGCAGTTGCCAAAAGTTAGAAATTCTCAGAATTCCCAAGAGCATGGGTTCACAGAACTGCTTTTTGATTAAATGTGGTGTAATATGCCATGCAGTGAACAGAAAGAATAAGAAACAGTGTTTTAATGAAACCACTTGACTTGGAAACTAAGCACAGCAGACAGAAGGATCCTGCTTCTATTAAGACAACATATCACTGCATTAAAAAATCTGTAAAGGTCTTGCTTCTAAGTATAGTCAATCATTAACCCAAATTTAAGTGACATTAATGGACTAACATCCCCCCTCCAAACAAACAAGAATTAATATAGGTATGGACACTCAGGCTTCAACGCTCTGAGATCGATCCATTAGTGATCCATTTACTGGGTCTAGTGAAGACCTGCCAAATTGACAGCAGATCGCTCTCCAGTCGACCCTTGTACTCTACCCCCAACAAGAGTAAGATAAGTTAACTGGAGAGTTTCTCCTGTCAGCTCCCAGTGGTGTAGACCCTGCAGTAACTCGACCCAAGGTATGTCAATTCCAGCTATGTTGTTCATGTAGCTGGAGTTGAGTAGTGTAGGTTGACTTACCGCAGTAGTGTAGACATAGCCTCTGGGTTAATTAACTCATTGTTTTCCTTCAGGTACTTTAGGGCTCTAAGATGAGGTTGGATAACCGACTGCAATGCTCAGGCAAAAAGGGACCAAATAGGTAGAGTGGAGTCTCTGACTGTCCTTGCTTTCCTGAGTTTGTCCAACCCTTCGCATTACTTGCTTCACATGGTTTTTGGTATCTGATTCTTTTATCCTTAATAAAAGTTAACTCCATATATAATTTTCTATCTGCAAAGTGGGGACAATATTTCTCTCTCATAGGAATGTCATTAGGATTAGTTAATGGTTTTTAAGTGCTTTGAAGATGAAGAATGCTACAAAGTGTTTTATATAGAATAAGACAAACGGAACAGAAAATGTTAATTGGTAATGGGAGCAGAGTCAAGATCAGTGAACTAACATCTACAAAATCATTAACTGTAGCATTTTGATTTCTTAGTGTTACACAATTACCCAAACACAAACTGATAAAATAATTCAGCAACTTCGAGAGGTTAGCTATCTTGCTGAGGAGTGGTTTTAAACATTTTCTTTCTCTAGATATTATGCCTATCAATCTTCCAGACAAAGCCCTGGAAAGGAATGCAAACAACTTCTTTATTTTTTGTGCCTAGCTCGATGTATATTATTTTTCTGTCATCTCTGGTATCTGCTATCTTCTGTAGGGGATGGGGACCCTTCCAATTTCTCCTCGTGAGTCCTTTATCTTGTAACTGCCAGTAATTCAACATTATGTAACATACGCATAGTCTGGGACATGACAACATAGATATGAACAATTTTTCCTTGTTTTACTAGTTTAAAAAAAATCTCAATAGCAATGTGCAAATCATTTCTATTCTTTATGGACCATCCACATGATAGATCACAACAGCTCCATTTGTGCGCAGCAAATTTAAAACTTCTTGTCCTCACTTGCAAAGCTCATATCATGCAACTCGCACCTATGTCACCAACCTGTTCTTTCATGTCCCCTTTTGCCTTGCCCACCTCCAACTGCCTTTGACTTCTTTTTCGCACAGCCTTCTCTGTTCTTCCTATGCTGACCCTTATACTTTGAACAGCCTTCCAAAAATTGTTTTGTTAAACATCTACATCATTCCCATGAACTCACTTCTGCAACATCCTACAAACTTGAGTGGTTTATGCTCAAACACTCAAAACTGAGCCATTAACTCAAACACATGCCTAACTAACAATCCAGTTTACTCTCTCTACCCCATTTCATTACTCTTCCTGCCCTATTTCTGCTTATAAGAGTGAAACCAAATTTTTCAGCTGAAATTTTTGTTAAAAACATATTCAGGTTGACCAAGACAATTTGTGAATTCATGTCAAATGTGCTGTATAGTTTTGGAAAAAAACAAACACAAACACACAGGAAAAAAATTCTGAAGTAAAGGTGTTTAATTTCACCACTTTCTGAATGAAAACAACTTTTCATTTTGATTTTTACTCCAATATTTTTTAAAAGGTTAAAAAAACCCTTTGAAACTAGATGTTTTGTTCAACCAAAAAAACCCAAACGCCTCCATAAGCCTCTCTCCCAACTTTTTTGTTTAACCAAAACCTTGAAATTTTTCTTGTGGGTCAACCCAAACTGGTCTTTATAATTTTTTTGGTTCAGCCAGAAAATGAAAAAAATCAGTTATTCACACAGCTTTACTGTGTATATCCTCACTTTTCAGTCTTATCCATTATTTAGACTATAAACCCATCCGGGGTGGGATTTTTCATTCTGTGAAACTAGTGGACCTAAAGAAATGAACTAATAAATTGGGGCTTTTCTTAACCTTCTATTTTCAGCCTTTTTGAATTCAGAACATTTGTCTGAGAGCATGATGCCACAACTGAAGCAAAGTGAGCAAGAGACAAGAGGAGCTTTAGCACCTATCCTCATGGTAATGGTACCCATCAACTATGTAAACACATTGTGGCCTTGGTGCAGAGGGACAGATCAGAAGGTGCAGCAATCTTCTACTTCTTGTCCAGTCTTTCCCAATTATTAGTTGGGCCTGGGAAGTGGCCATTAGTGGAGCCAGCTCTCAGATTAGCACTTGCACAGTTGGTCATACTAACATCCATTAGTAAGATTTTCTACAACTGTAGTCCCATCCCCTGTCCCTCCCCCTAGTCCATTTTAACTGTTCTAGTTTTATATCTGCTCTGGATAGTGGTGTGTTTTGGTCTCACCAACTCATACTGGTAGCCCTCACTGTATTTCCTTGATTTCAGAAGTAATTTATCAGAGCAAGTTTCAGGTGACTGACTCCCTTTTTCCTTTGGCTGAAACATACACATACATAGCACAGAATCTAATCCAGAACTGGCTCCAATGAGATGTTATTTCATATTTTAATTAATAGTGGCCAAGAGTTGGTATCAAAAATTCAATTTTAATCCTAAATAATAGACAATACCACCTAAGAATACTGTATATTTATTAGATATATTTCAATAACACATCATAATCGGTAACATATTAACCAACCAGGCAGCCATGTCATTCTAAACACAAGGAAGTTGTCTGGAGAACTCAGAACCCAAGAAAACGTTGCATTTCAAAATCAGTACCAGGCCTTTTTTAATGTAATGCTAAAAGCTTACATAAATGTGGCTCAGTCTTTCAAACCTGACAGCAAATTTGGGCTCCCTTTTTATATACAATTTTTTAAAAGAAATAATGGTAATGTTACAGTAAGGCAAATTTTATAGCAGCACACATTTGCATGTCACTTATTAAATTATTATTTTTTTTTTTTACAAGTTATTTGGTGTAATACGTAGAGTGAATCACCTATTTTTGTCCTCATTTCTTTTTATTTCTCAGCTAGTCAGAAGACTCCAGCTTCTCAGTCCTAAGAATGTAGCAACAACACAACAAGGTTTGCATCAGTGTGAGCCTTGCATTGTCACTTTGCCTTTGGCCTTGTGCCTCACTTCAACTACATGAGAAGTGCAGCATGAGCTATGCCAATGCAAAAATTGGCATGGCGTATTGCTGTTGGAACAGAACATCCTCACTTTGCTTAATAATAATAATAATATTAAAGAGTTATATATTTATGCAACGTATGCTTACTCTATGAAGACACTCATAGGAAAAGGAAATAGAGAAAAGGTTATAAATCCCTTTCTCTACAACTGTGAATGTATCGTTAGACATTTAAACTAAATCAAACACTTTTTTCAGCTCCATGTACCTATTAGACTCCTGCTGATAGCAGGGCTGGAAGCTTAGCTTAAAAGGATAAGTCTGAAGGGGCAAAGGCAGAAATGTGGATTTCAGATTACATCCTGTGATATTTTAAGAAGAAAATTCCTATTACACCTGTTATAGAAAAATTTCTTCCCTTACCTCATTTTCTTTTAAACACAATAGGCTCTTACACAGAATATTACCTTACTCCCCCCAGTTCACCTAATTGATTTCAATGGAACCTGAGTAACAGTTCCACAATATGGCCTAAGGTATGTAACAGAGTTTTCTTTGGTCATGAGATCCCATCTGTGCACTACTGATGAATCACCAACCAACCAGTCAGAACATAGCTGAGGCAACCAGTGTCCAATACCATACTCTTAGCTATGAATTTTGGAGGCAGTGACACAAAGAAATCCATATAACAAACACAAATCCACACACTAACACAGAAACCTAAAGATGCAGAGCTAAGAAAAATATATTAGGTTCACATTATTGTTACACAACATAGTGAAGTTGAATCAAAAAATGAAGACAAAAGTAGAACAAGGTGTTAACCTTAGGAACTATACATCAAAGAAGGGCAACAGGACAATGTCTTTTGATTTCTTTGAGGTAGACAATGATCAAGTATCACCTTTTCCAGAGTATACTAAGGGAGATAAGTCTATTTTAGTTTTCAATGCCGCTGAGAGTTCCGCTGCTAGTAGTTCGTGAAGGGATACTCCATCATGAGAATACAACCAGTTTCTTCCAGTCCAGTCGTAACGTTTGGGCCCACTAGAAAACAGAACACGTATACTGTGTGAGCATAGGTCAAACATTTCTGAAATTTCAGCCATCTTCAAGCACACACCGGGAGGATGTGAATTACTAAGTTAAAGAAAGCAGCCAGAAGTAAAACAATATTTAGCAAGAAAGAGGTGTGTGGCTTATGGTCTCAGCATGGACTAGAAGCCAATCATCACCAAATTCTAATTCCAGCTCTAACACTGGTTCCAACACGTGGCCTTGAGGAAATCATTAAGGCCTAAATCCAGGGAAGCACTTAAGCATGCGTGTAAATTAAAACATGCGAGTAGTCCTATGGACTTCAATGGGAGTACTTTTGCTCATACACTTCACTGGATCAAGACCATTAAGGTCCTTCTCTCCTTCACTTGTTTTACCTTCTCCACAATCTGTAACAGTGGTAATAATACCTAACTGCTAAGAGTGTTATAAGAGTTGTTTGTAAAGTGCTGTATTAATATAAAATATTAATTCTAACACAATAATATAATGTGCAAATGTCCAAAATGCTTCACTGCACAAAACAAAGACTATTTTCTCTCTCAAGTTAAACACAATAGGATTAAATTACTAAATAAAAAATAATCTGCCATGTGGGAGATCTGTATCTGAGAGCAATGTGGAGCTCCTGATGCTTTACTCCCACAACAAACACAGTAAGGGGAGAGTAAGGAGACCTGGATGCTATCTTCCAGACTCAGCCACCAATCTTAGGCAGGCTCATCCGCCTTTGCCTCAGTTATGCACCTGGAAAATGGGAAGAATGATTGCAAGGATCTTTAATAAGTATTTATTATTAATGAAGGCAGTTTTGACTTGTCCACACAGAAATCTATGTCTGCCATGGAGGGCATTTGGTGAAGTAGTAAGAAGGGAAGGATACAAAAGAATAAAAATGTCTACAGAGAATGAAATACAAGGAAATCTTGAAACCTCTTATCTCTGAAATCATATTTTAGGTCAAATTGCCTTGGGATTAGAGGTGATTCCAGGACAAACTCTCCTAGAAGACAGGCTGTCTTGTACACACATGCCAGGCTGCAGTGTCTAAAAACTAACAAAAAAAATCTGACACCTCAATATTTAAATTTTTCACAGTATCACAATGAATAACCTTCAGGGCATGAACTAAAAATATTAAGAAGACACCAAGTCAAGTCAAAATGACTGGGATCTTATAGGGACATCTCTTCTGCTGCATGTGAGCTGATGGCTGTTTTGAATCAGGATTACGTGCTCCAATTATTTTATTATGTGTTTCTCACTGGTGTGGCCTTTGCAAAAACATGTAACTTTTTACTGTTACACTGTGACGTGCAATTCTGAAAGTGGAGATAGCCTATAAAAAGTTAGAATGGGATATGGTTTAGGGCAACTGGACTAAAACAGAATATTTTGATGAATGATGTTAATGGTTTTTAAATGTTACCTAGTAAATATTAAATCATTGTGCTATTATTTAACAAATATAAAATAATAAACCTATAGTGCTTTACACCTTCAAAATGCTGTACATTTACTACCTTTTAATTATAAGGATCTTTTGAATTCTAACAAAATGCTAAGTGTTTATACAGTAAGTGTATTTCTCACACAAGAATATGAATACATTTTATAAAGCAGTAAAAGATCACAACCACCAAAATAATTAGGCCTTGGTTGTTAAAGACATTTTGCAATGTTTAAAAGCTTTAATTAATGGAGCTGCACTAAAGAGACACTTTGTGCAGGTGGCACACCTTCTTTTGAATGTGCCAATTGTATATTGCCAAATATATGCAGGCTTAGTTCACCTGCATGTGTGTAACAAAGTACAACACCCTGGAGCTAGAGAAATTCAATAGTAGTTTCCTTTTCTTGCTTCTTAATCTCTCTCTCTCTCGTTGCCAAAGTGGTCATTTAACACTCAACAATTTTACATTTATTGGTAGCAAACACCACAATATTCAAAACTGTTTATCATTAGCAGCATTGCTTGCTTCTCCCACTTCTGTGTCACATCCAGGACACAGATGTTATGAGCGTTAGTTATAGTATATGCAGTACATGTTTGCATATAAAAGTTACAAGATCTCTTAGCAGGAGTTGGAAAACTAAGTAAACATGTACTGTTTTCTTGCAGGAAATACACAAATGTTCACCATACACAGATGAACATAAAGCCAAACCTTTACAAGGAAAAGAGATTTCTTAGACAAACAAACGTGAAAAATTCTCTCAGGGTCAGGAGCTTTTAGCAGAGGCTATTTTTATCTATTTATTTTGTGGGGTGTTCCTTTTTTCATCCCTTGAACATACTGAAGATGAAAACTACTACTTATATTTTCCACAAATCTGTTATTCAGGAACATGTACTACTTCATTCAGCTAGCATTGGCTCATAGAAGTTAAATAAATCCAACTACAATATAAACTCTCTGACTTCTTAATCTCCAGATACGGATATAATAGAACCTGAATTTGTGTTTTATGCTTGAGGTTAAAAAAAAACTTTATGCTTAACTTGGATTCTGAGGCACTGTCTGCAAGTGTCTAGATATAAATAAAAAATTGTTTGATTCTTGCCTATTGCTTCACCAAGATAAAACCCTTTGAAATGCAGTATATTGTTTATTTAAACAAACAAGATTCTAGGAGGAGAGAGGGGTTAACAATAGGCTACCATGGCTTACCCAATATAATGTACACCATTGGTCTTCCAGGGGGTACATCAACTCATCTAGATATTTGCCTAATTTTATAATAGGCTACATAAAAAGAACTAGCGAAGTCAGTAGAAACTAAAGTTTCATACAGACAATTACTTGTTTATACTGCTCTATATACTATATACTGAAATGTAAGTATAATATTTATGTTGCAATTGATGTATTTTATAATGTATGTGGGAAAAAATAAGAAAGTAAGCAATTTTTCAACAATAATGTGTGGTGACACCTTTGTATTTTTATGTCTGATTTTGTAAGCAAGTAGTTTTTACGTGAGGTGAACCGTGGGGGGTATGCAAGGCAAATCAAACTCCCCAAAGGGGTACAGTAAGGCTGGAAAGGTTGGGAGTCACTGCTGTACACTGAAAACAGTTACAACAGGTTGGAAGGCAAATCATTAATGAGTATTTTAATTACTTAGGTGGACTATTTAAAATAAGATGATTCTCTAAAAATTTCACTTTCAAAAATGTTAATCTTATTGCACAATAGCTTGATCCATTCCTGATTTTATAGTGAGTATGTTCTATTTGAATGAGTTCTAAGAAATCTACCTGCATATGTATAGTGAATCTTTATGCTCTGTCTTTCCTTTTTAGCTAAATCATTCATCAACAATGCCAGAGAGATGAAAGACTCCCTCAGTCTGCTGCTGGGAGACTGGCAGATTTCACTGCAAACTTTTGGTGAGGCTACTCGTGGTATTCTTTCAACACATTCTGTATATCTCATTCCCAGTCAGAACCAACTGCAAAACCTGGAATGGATCAAACTGCTGTAGAAGACAAGGGAGAGGACACAGCAATCAAGAGCTCCACATTAAGAACTGCCCAAGATCAATAAAAACATCTCTCGGTTAAACTGTAGAAAACATGCACATGAACAAAACAAGAAACTCGAACACAGGCTTACAGGGTCAATCCATAGATTCATAGACTCTAGGACTGGAAGGGATCTCAAGAGGTCATCGAGTCCAGTCCCCTGCCCTCAGGCCAGGGACCAAATACTGTCTAGACATCCGCTGATAGACATTATTTCTATTTCTACTTTAAATATCCAGCGATGAGATTCCACAACCTCCTAGGCAATTTATTCCCATGTAAGTTTAACTACCCTGACAGTTAGGAAACTTTATCCTAATGTCCAACCTAAATCTCCCTTGCTGCAGTTTAAGCCCATTGCTTCTTGTTCTATACATTAGAGGCTAAGGTGAACAAGTTTTCTCCGTCCTCCGCGGGGCCGTGACGACACCCCGTTTTAGATACCTGAAAACTGCTATGCATGTCCCCTCTCAGTTCTCTCTTTTCCAAACTAAAATAAACCCAGTTTCTTTCAGAGCTTCCTTCGTAGGTCATGTTCTCAAACCTTTAATCATTCTTGTTGCTGCTTCTCTGGGACTCTCTCCAATTCTCTCACATCTTTCTTGAAATGCAGTGCCAGAACTGGACACAAGCTACTCAGTTGAGGCTAACCACGCAGAGTAGAGCGGAAGAATGACGTTCTCGTGTCTTGTTTTACACTCAACCTGTTAATGCATCCAGAATCACATTTGCTTTTTTGCAACAGGTATCACACTGTTTGACTCATATTTAGCTTGTGGTCACTATACCCCTTGTAGATCTCTTTCTGCCATACTCCTTCTAGACAGTCTCCTTCCACATTCTGTATAGTGCGTGAAATGAGATGTTCCTTCCTAAGTGGAGCACTTTGCATTTGTCTTTATTGAACTTCATCCCGTTTACTTCAGCCATTTCTCTCAATTGTCTATGCATTTTGAATTTTGACCCTTGTCGTCAAAGCAGTTTGCAATCCCTCCAGTTTTGGTATGCAATCCGCAAACTTAATAAGCGTACTTTCTATGCCAACATCTAAGTCATTGATGAAGACCATTGAACAGAGCGGGTCCAAAAAGGACCCTTGCGACCCCACTTGTTATACCTTTCCAGCAGGATTGGGACCCATTAATAAACTACTCTCTGATACGTTACCAGCCGAGTTATGCACCCAACCTTATAGTACCCCATCTAAATGTATTTGCCTAGTTATCGATAAGATATCATGCGAGACTGTATCTCAATTGCCTTACTAAAGTCTAGGTTATTACCAATTCACCGCTTCTCCCTTATCCACAAACTTCGTTATCTATATCAAGAAAGCGATCAGAATTGGTTCGACACTGATTGTTCTTTTACAAATCCATGCGTGGCTATTCCCTATCAATCCTAACCACCTTCAAGTGTTTGCAGATGATTCTCCTAAATTACTTGCTCCATTATCGACTTCCCTGGCACAGAAGTTAAACTACTTGGTCTTGTAGTTTTCCTGGGGTTGTTTTTTATTCCCTTTTTATAGATGGGGCACTGTTATTGTCCTTTTCCCAGTCTGCTGAATGTCTCCCATCTCCATGTGACTTTCCAAAGATAATAGCTAGAGGCTCACGATAATCCTCTTCTATGACTCTTGGAGTATCTAGGATGCATTTCTTCAGGCCCTGGTGACTTGCCAGACATTAACTTTTCTAAGTCGATTTTTTTAACTTGCCCTTCCCTTTTTAATTTTATCTTCTAAACTACCCCTTCCCATAAGCATTCACTATGTTAGACATTCCTTCAGACTTTCAGTGAAGACCTGAAACAAAGTCATTGTGAAGATCTCTGACCGGCATTTCCAAGTTCCTTTACTGTTCTCCCTCCTCACTGAGCAGTGGGCTACCCTGTCCTTGGTCTCCTCTTGCTTCTAATGTATTGATAAAAAGTCTTCTTGTTTCCCTTTTATTCCAATTAGCATTTGAGCTCTATTTGTGCCTTTGCCTTTTCAAATCGTTAGTGCCCTGCATTCCTGTGTTGTTTGCCTATATTACATCCTTTTAATCTGACTAGTTTCCATTTTATGATGACTCCTTTTTATTTGTAGGTCATGCAAGATCTCGTGGTTAAAGCCAAGTGATCTTTTGCCACATTTTCTGTCTTTCCTACCCATCGGAAATAGCTTGCTTTTGGGCCCTGAATAGTGTCCCTTTGAAAACTTGCCAACTTCTCCTCAGTTGTTTTATCCCCTCAGTTTTGATTCCCATTGGGGGCCTTACCATCAGCTCTCTGAGTTACCCAAATCCGCCTTTCCTGAAAATCATGATCTCTATTTTGCTGTACTCCCTTCTGACCCTTCCTTAGAATTGTGAACTCTATGATCTTGCATGATCACTTTCACCCAAGCTTCCTTCTACTTTCAATTCTCAACGAGTTCCTCCGCTATTTTGTAAATCACGTCTAGAAAGCTTTCCCCCAGTAGCTTTTTCAACCTTCTGAAATAAAAAGTTGTCTGGCAATGCAGTCCAGGAACTTATTGATAGTCTGTGCCCTGCGGTTTTGTTTTCCCAACATTAATCTGATAGTTGAAGTCCCCCCATCGCCACCCAAATACTTGGCTTTGGATGATTTGTAGTTGTTTAAAAAAGCCTCATCCACCTCATTCCATCCTGGTTAGGTGCCTGTAGTTAGACTCCTAGCACGACATCACTTGTTTTCTACCCCTTATAATCCTAACCAGAGACTCTCAACACTTCCGTCTCCTATGTCCATCTTCAGCTCAGTCCAAAGCATGCACATTTTTATATATAAGCCCAACACCTCTCCCTTTTTCCCTGTCCATCCTTCACTAGCAAACGTAGTAACCTGTCCATGTCCCGGTCCACACCAACATTCCAATCATGTGTATTATCCCACCAAGTTTCAGTGGTGCCAACAATGTCATAGTTGTATTTATTTATTATCACTTGCAGTTCTTCCTGCTTATTACCCATACTTCTCGCATTTGTATATAGGCATCTAAGATACTGGTTAGACCACAAGAACAGTGTTAGACCATAACTCAATCTCATTTCTCTTCCAGACAGTTCTTTTGTCACAGCTGTTTAGTCTTCTATGAATAGGCTACAGTCGCTTTCCTAGTGCTTGTGAAAACTGGACATTTAAAAAAATGGAACACATTTCATTAGATTATATATTTTACTGCACTAGTTTGTGGGTCAGCCTGTCCATTTCTGTCGGTCACCACCTGAAGTATAAACAGCAACTAGTTGTTATACCTCTAGGGAAAATCTTATTGAGTGTATGTGTTGAGAAAATATATAAAATATATGATCAGGGCATTAAATAGTCCCAACGAGGCTAGCAGGCAGGCTTTTAATTCACCTCTGAATTTTCAGACATTTCCTAGCATGCAGATAATTACTTACCTAGTAGGAGAGGACAGCCAAATCTGCTTGTTCGGTGTCTGCCTGTTGATTACATAGGTTCCCATGTCTCCACCTAGTTTAACTGTTAAAACTCCATTCTAAAGCATAAAGGGGGGAGGAGGGGAGAGGGAGGAATATTGATGTACTGTTACTTAATAAGAATTATGATTTTTCTTCTATAATAAGGCACTGTAGATATGAAGATCAAAACAGCAAATTGTGAGATATCTGCGTAAGCATCATCAGTGGAAATTCAAATCCTCCACAATCTGCTATGCCATTCTGCCTCACTGATGACCAGTGGGACCACTGTTAGATATGAAAACTTGTCAGTCTCCACGGTGACATATATATCATTTGTGTCTGATCTAGACTCTAAGCTTTCTTGATCTGGACTTGTGTGTTGGTAATGCACCATCCACATTGTTAGGACTCAAATAAATAATACTCCTGTGAGCTTTGACCTCTCTTCTGAGACTGCCAGCATGTGCACTAATTAGTGCTCAATTGTGAAATGGGGATTCTGTCCACTAGAAACTGGATTGAGACCATCAATGAATTTCAGAGAACATTCAACAGCTAGCAGAAAGCAACTATTTTTGTTTACTAACAACCTAAAACTGATTAAAACAGATGGCCAGAGGCAAGAGGCTCCATGTCACATTACTGAATCTCCAAGCTATCCAGGTTTACTGTACTTTTCTGTAACTGTATATGGTCTCCAAATGAGTGGGACAAGTACATTCCCACATAACTTGTGATGAAGTGCCCAGATCCTGGATTATAACTCAGGAATGTTCCACTTCTAACTATCTGAGGTTTGTTTTGATTCACTTATGCCAATTATAGAACATTTTCCAAGGAACTGTTTCTTTCCTTTGTACTTCCTTCCTTCCATCTCTGAATTACAGATTTACATTGGCCTGACATTTTCAGAAGGTAATTCTGGAGGGCAACTATAACTCTTTTGGAGAGTCCTAACTTTAAGAGTATAAGACAGATATCACTTGGACTGAGTAAACCTGAGAGTGACCTCAATTACACTTAAAAAAAAATAGCAGTATTGTAGATTATGTACTGTGGGGCTACTTCAGATATTAGGATAGCTGCACATTTCTTTTTCCTGACAGCCTCCCCAAACGCACTGCAGCCCACACTGTCTCACAGCACCTTTTGTGATCCCACAATACCTTTTTCTTATCCAGAAGACAATTGCTAGATCTATTTTAATTTTCTGTAAGTAAAAATTTTTTGAAATTTCAACAGTATTTTACCCTGACCGAGTAGCTACTGAAAGTTCAACATCATTTCATAGCAAAAGCAGCACTTCCTCTGCAGCATCAGCCAACCCTTTTGATTACTGTAGTGACATCTCACTAGTGATGTGTTAAGCTAAAGCCCAGCCCTGCTACTGTCTGAGTTCAGTAAAGAAACAAAGGTTGTTTGATTATTCTATATGGTATAGGGGGAAAAGAAGTGCAAATGAATAAAACACACCTCTGATGGTGCTAATTAATACTGAGTCATTTGATTTCCCTGCCAGTTATTTTATTTCAACTAGATACTCCTTTAGCCTAATGTGTCATGAGGATTAAAACTAACCTCTTCCCAGTCTCATTGTGAGCTCACTCCTTACTATTTCCTGGTGTTCTAAGAACAGAATGAAATGAAACAGGTAAAACAAGACTACCTTGGAGAGCTCTGAATGCTACAAATTACAGTATTCCAATTAAATCATTTGCACAAATGTGTTAGTATATTCTATTAGGTAATGTTCAGAACTATAAACAAGTGTTCAGCATTAGCCCATAATGCATGCTGTATGTTAAAGTATACGAGTACCAAATAGGGTTCAACTGATCTAATAAGAACACTACAGCAACACTTACATTATTATGGGGCTTCTGTTTTTGGGGGGTTTGTTCATTTCATTTTTTCAGTTTTATTTTTTAGCATTTTTTAAATTTTATTGAGATGTCCAAAAATTGGCGACTTTGGAGGCTCTCTTTCTATATACTGTAAATTAATAACATATACAGTGACGTTAGTCATTACAGTAGTATATATGGTAATCAGTAATCTCTCTGTAATGGTCCCCAGTGCACTTTAATGTAGTACTATTGCAAACAGCACTATGATGTTATAATGCAGTAGGAAGCCTTCAGTGCGCACCAGCAGGGTCTACATGGACCAATTAATGCACAACACATTAGTGTGCCTTAGAAATCATACTCCTGCAGTCTGCATTACTGCTCCCTGGAGACAAGCTCTTAGATACAAGTAATCATTTCTGGTGTTTTTTCCAGTGTTTAATGGATAAACACTTTTTTTTTTTTTTTTTGGTATCGGGTGCTTAATAGGTTAAAAGCTAAAAATCAGAAGCCTTAATGATGTATCAGACATAACAGAGATGATCTTTGCTTTCACATTGTAAATTAAAGAACGACTATCTTCAAACCCTGATATTCACATATTCATTCTGTACTATTCATGAAACTTTGGAAAATACATTTTAAAACCTTTTTTAAAGGTTAATTTAATATAAAACACTTGAAAATTAATTTTTCTTTTTTGTGCACAGCTAGTATGAAACTACTGCATGCTGTTATGGACATTAATAATTTCTGCTAACAGGATTACTCTCCAGGGAGACTTTTTCCAGCATACCACATATTAACTGAATGGAGAAATTTAAAAGGTCGGATATTACAACTCTGCCAGGTCTTTTCCAAGTGTGCCACCCTGTGGCTTGTCATGTTACTAGTATTTTCATAATTTGAAGCCAGTCATAATGTACATATTAAAACTGATGTAAATAAAAATCCTCCAAACCTTTCAGTAAATACATGCCAAAAACACAACACTGAAAAGTTACTGGAGAGAAAGGCAATTCAAGTCAGAAAGCATATCAAAAATATTTACTCTAAAGAAAAAACACAAAACCAAACTTTTTGGTGTTGTTTTTTCTATTTAGTTTTCAAAATATTCTTTATATTAAATAGATATTGAAAGGTTAATAATCACAGCTTTTCAATACCTATTCAAAACACTAGGAGCTGAATAATACATTGCTATTATTTATTGGAAAAGTTACAGGTAAAATATTAATTGAATATTTGACCAGATCAATTACTTATCAGTTTTGCCAATGTAAAAAGAGGCTAAGGTGTTATCTTCCCATTGTGCATGTACTTCTGTGAGATAAAGAGTGAATGCAGTGCTCAGAAAAGCTGACATTTGGACAGATCTGAAGACTAAAGGCCTCTATACAGAGAACACAAGCTCCAGCTGCCCATTTATGTGCACCTAAATCCTGATCTGGTGGAGCCAATAGTTGGGAACCTCCACATGGGGATATAAACAGGAAGCAGCTATTATTTCAGTCCAAAGACCGTAATAGTATAGAAGCTATGTTGCAGCCAGTGGCCTGGGTTAGATTTTATTCTCCTCAAATCAAGCAGAGCACAACAGCATACAATTTGATTGATTCCATCAACTGTAAATAAACTGATAGGTATTTGAAAATAATTTTAGCTACCAGCTGTCACTTTCACCAAGATAATTCAAAAGTGACATGTATAACACCAGTATCAGAGACCAGTATAAAAGAGACCAGAAACCAATTTCCAGTCTCATGTAATAATGGTTTAACTCTCATAAAAAGAAATTCATCATTTAAATACTATTACAATTCTTTAAATCTTATTAGTGTATTATATATTTTTTCATCAAAAAAGCTGCCACTCCCTCAATGAATAAAATCAAATTTAAAAACTTGATTTTCAGATATATTTAACTTATTTATTCAGTGTGAACAGTTTCTGAAATCTTAAAACTTTTGCACTAAAGATTAGTTGAATGATGGTATTTCCCCCAAGGAAAAACCCTAGAATAACTACAGGAAGAACATAAACTGTAAAATATACCCCAAAGGAGACATCGTAATCTTCAGGTGTAAAAGGCTTGTCTGCTAGATCCTCAAAGAAGTCTGCTAATGAGTCCAGTGTTTCTTCAGCAAGTTTTTCATAAGTAGGCTCATCTAAAGAACTGTAGTGGCACGTAAACAAATCTGAGATTACTAGGAGAAAATACATATTACTTTAGCATGAAACTCTTTCCTACAACAAATACAAAACACAAACAGTATTATCTTGGGAACATGTTAACCATGAGATAATCACATGCGATCGGAGGAGGTGATTTCTCACAAATTGCCGTATGCCACAAACCACCTTATAAATTCAGGTAGAATTTTAAAACCTAAAATACAAGATAGCTAATTGGACTAAGTATGTTTCTTTCCCCAGTTACTTCCGTGCCCAGAACATTACTGAAGGTAGATCTCTAGATTTTAAAATACAACATTGTTGCAGAAGTACTCTGTATGTACATACAAGTACTGCTTAATCTTTAAGGTAAATCTAAATAATTTATGTTCATAAACATACAGCATGTTGTTTATAGACACATATTACACAGGAAATAGCAACTGTATGTATAAACAAAGTTGTAAAGATGTCAACATTTAGACACATCCTGTCTACATACAAAAGTGACTTCCTCTTGTGGAAGTCCCCATTCGTTCCAATAAAATAATAATTGTGCACTTCTACTGCAGTTTTCTTCCAAGAATCTCAAAGTTTGTTACAAATATTAGGTGAACCTCTCAACACCTCTATTTTACCAACAGAGAAATGGAGGCAGCTGCAGACCTGGATACCTGGGTCTCTTCACAGAAAAAAAGATTAATTTTGAATCCATCTCAGTGGTGCACTTTAACCTAGTTTGCGCATCTGGGTATTGTGTATGTATATTTATAACAATACACAATTCAGTGAAATGTTTTCAGTATCAAACAAACGTGGCAACACAAAATAACTAGTTACCATAAAATACTGCAAAGTTACTTAATACTTTGAATTTCTACAGCATCTTTAATTCAAGAGTGCCTCAGGCCACTTATCTGAGGTACAGTGGGGAATCATTTATTCTACCTTACAGATGGGAAAACTATGGCATGAGAGGTTAAGTGATTTCCCAAGTTCACACAGGAAATCTGTAGCAAACCTAGAAATAGAATTCAGAAATGATCATTCCAAATCCTTTCCTTACCCACAAGACTAGCCTCTTCCCTTAGCTCATATCAACAATCACACTATATTAATTTTCAGGGCTGCCTCACCTACAGATGGTTTCTCTGGAACCTGTAAGCACTGTCAGAATTCTCATATAAATAATTCAGAATAAAACTTACCTTTTGTCATTCAAAGTTCCTGCATTTCTTAAATTAATAAACTGAACACTTCTGTTTTTAACCTTTAGAACATGGTCTAATTGTTGCAGATGAGAATCCTAAAAATAAATTAAATTAAATGTTAACAAAAGTAATGGTACAAAATGTCAATTTTTGTCATATTTAAGAAACAGTATCCCAAAGCCACTTTTTTCCCCCTAGTTAAAGGTTCATTTGTTATCTTACAGGACCAACAAACAAGCAAAAACTATCATAGAAATTCCAGTCCATACATCTATTGGTATTCTTGAGGCAGAAATGCATGTTTAGGACACTCTTGCCTTTTACTATGATTTAGTAGGAAAAATGATGTTGTGTTTAAGGCACTAGACTAGAAAACAAGAGATCTGAGTTCTATTCCTTTGTTTGTCACAGACTTCCTAAACAACCTTAGACTAGTCACTTAGGCAAACACTTTCAAAAGTGTCCACTAATTTGGTGCGCCTGAGTTCATAAACCTGGAGTCAGATTACGGCCAGTGCTGAGTACCCACAACCCTAGTTGAAATCAATGAGAGCCATGGGTGTTCATCACTCTTGAAAATTAAGGGTATGGCTATACTTGCAGCTGTACATTGCTGGGAGTTACAGCTGTCTTCGTACAGCTGAGTAGGGAAAGCACTGCAGTGTGGCCACACTGACAGCTACCAGCACTGCAGTGTGGTCACATTTGCAGCACTGTTGGGAGTGGCTGAACAGGCATTCTGGGATACCTCCGAATACCTCTGGAGGCCAATTACAGCGCTTTTGGTGGCCACACTGGCGGAGCAGCGCTGCATCACCAGCGCTGCAATCGTTATGCCCCAGGCAAAGCAGGAGTACACCCAGCGCTGCAGCCAGGGAGATGCAGCGCTGTATGTGCCTTGCAAGTGTGGACGGTGAGCAAGTTGCAGCGCTGTAAACCCACCACCAGCACTGCAACTCTTCAGTGTAGCCAAGCCCTAAGTCCTAAATGTCTAAGGGCTTGGCTACACTGGCACTTTACAGCGCTGCAACTTTTGCGCTCAGGGGTGTGAAAAAACACACCCCTGAGCGCTGCGAGCGCGGCTCCCAGTGCTGCAAGCTACACCCGTAGAGGATGTGCAGCGCTGGGAGAGCTGTCTCCCAGCGCTGCTGCTCCGACCACACTCACACTTTGCAGCGCTGCCATGGCAGCGCTTTGAAATTTCAAGTGTAGCCATACCCTAAAGGTGAGTACCCTGAATTAACTGTCACTTTTGAAAATGCTGGTCTTAATCATGGTTTCCACACCTGTAAAATGGGGTATTGCAGGTATATATTAATAGTTTCTAAAGTACTCCGATACTACAATAGAAAGCCTATAAGCTATGTAAAAGAAAGCTAGAAACTCGCCTAAAGCGGCAGCACACTAACAGAAACATTCTAATTCTCCAAACTAATCTTCACAATTTCACATGTTGGGGATTACAGTCACCATGATGCTTGTCTTCAGACAAGCTGAGACCACCACCAAGTATGTTGAATACTGAGCATCCACTCCCTATTGTCTCTACAAAGATGGGCTTATCAGGCCTTGTCTAAACTGGGGAAAATTTTAGCAAAAAATTCAAACCAGTTAAAACCTTTTAGACCCACAGGACAGACAAGGTTCTAAGGGCTAGAATAGTTGTTAACTGGAGCTCTCTGAAAGCTGTTAATTAGTTTGAAAATTGGTTTAAATTGCTGAGGAAATGTCCTCCCTACAAAGTATTCAGTTTTGGAGGTGATGTCTGTGGACTTCACTCTGCTAGAAAATGGCCTGAACACTAAATTCATCTCACACAGAACACTGTAATTACTGTAGTTTTCGGAGTGTCACTGAAGGAGTAATTTGTGTACTGAGGACTGCTGGGTGCGGTTGATCATTTTTTGTCTCAGACCAACACGAGGACATAACAACACTGGAATGTATTTCATAAAGCTCCTCAACTATAGCAGATCATAGAATAAGACAGAGTTTAAAAGCCTCCCTCCCACGATGCAATGGACGGGGGGGAAGGGGCTCAGCAGCATTTCAACCGCCTACTAACACTTTTTTCTGCTGTGTCTGCATGCTGTTACCTCCGACCCTGACTCCCGATCACTCATGCAGCAGGCAGACAGCCAGTTTCAAGACAATAACAAAGCATTTAAGGCCGCATAGTCTGACACTCCCCACCTCTCAACAGTCCCCTATGCAGCGCTTTGTATTCACGGGGGCTAGGAGCGCTCCAGCTCCGTCCTGCATCGCTGCATGATCGCAACCCTGCTGGGAGGAGGGGGAAGGGGTCTTGGGCGTCTCGGGCTCGGCGACAATGGGAACGAGCGGATTTGAAACCGCTCATGGAGACTCGCCCGGCAAATCCTTCAGCGATGCCAGGGGGAGAAGCGGCTCCCTGCCCCCCAACCCGCACGCCAGGGCCGGGCACGGCACTGCTCCGCATGCCCCAGGCGCGTCACGCGGGCGCCGCGCGGCTCGCTACTCACGGGC
>NC_133774.1:97537418-97555320 GCF_003597395.2 Chelonoidis abingdonii | reverse complement strand
GTTCAGGACTCAGGGGATATAGTTTAGTAGGGGGGTTGTAAGGGTTTCCCCCTCCCCCCCGTGGGTGCGTGGAGCCACATCGGCTCACTCCTGGTATTGGCGGTGGCCAGTGATGTGTTCAATGTAAATGTCTCTAGACCACCGGATAGTGTCCGAGACCATCAAGCATCTCATGAGTCGCGCATAGCGACGGCCCACCCCACAGGCCCTGAGCACACGTTCGTTCCAGGGGTCCCAGGCACCTAGCGCTCCATCTAACCCCAGAAAAGTGGAGGTTGAATTTAATATACTCAATTTCATTCCTTTCTGACAAAGTATATGGGTATTTTTAGAAGTATGAAATAATGAGAGAGACAGTCCAGAAAAGCTTTAATGTTACAGAAAATATGATTATAATAAGTAGAACTAAAAACAGAAGAATTGGCAATGGCTAGATCACTTGTCTGTATGCTCAGGGCTGATCCTACAGCTCCTGGTTTTTCCCTTGCCCTGCTTCCAGCGCTCATCAAACTACTGGGCACCTCACATTACGAGAACCAAAAGTCTCCAAAGGTTTCCATCACTTCTGTCCCCTTCCAACAGCCATAACCACACTCAGCCACGCTTCCTGCTTTCATGGACACAGTAAAGGGATCACCCCAACCTGGACCATACCATGTCCCTGAAGGACACAGAATCTGGTAGATTGTGTTTGAGATTTTCAAAAGTACAAAGTGACGTAGGAACACAACTCCCAATGACTTTCAAGAACCTTGCCCTATGTAAATATTTCTGGTGAAATGTTCTTAAGAACAAATGCTTCCATCCAGTTGAAGACAAACTGTGGTTGACCCAACTGTGTAAATGAGATGAACTTTCACAAATGTTATCACACAAGACCATACACATTCCTGAAGGGAAAAAAATCTGAATGTCATTTTTTCCAGATCCTACTGAGTTCAGTCACAATATCAGAACACAGCAAGTACGATTAAAACTATTGAAGTTCCTCTGTGGAGCAAAAAAAGATCTATTGCTTTGCATGAGACTTCAGCATGAACACTGCTGCTCACCAGAAATCTATTTTTCCATCCCCAGAGCAGCTTTTTCACTAATGGTCCAGTAGATGGAGAGCTTGCACTTCTCTCTACTGCAGGGGTAGGCAACCTTTCGGAACTGGTGTGCTGAGTCTTCATTTATTCACTCTCTAATTTAAGTTCCGCGTGCCAGTAATACATTTTAATGTTTTTAGAAGATCTATTTCTTTAAGTCTATAATATATAACTAAACTATTGTTGTATGTAAAGTAAATAAGGTTTTGAAAATGTTTAAGAAGCTTCATTTGAAATTAAATTAAAATGCAGAGCCCGCCAGACCGGTGGCCAGGACCTAGGCAGTGTGAGTGCCACTGAAAATCAGCTCATGTGCCATAGGTTGCCTACCCCTGCTCTACTGGATGCGGCAGGGTGTGTATACTAGAATACATATCCTGCTACAGGATTTTAGTTGGGTAGGTAGGGGAAAAAAATGTGCAGTTTCTAACATACTATTTAAATCAAGGCCTCATCTACACAGGAAAATGAACCGGTATAGCTACTGAGTCTCCCCCTGTGGACCCTATTCAAAAATAAAAGTGACATTATTCCAGTATAATTACTGCTCTCACAAAATGGAATAATTATTCCAGGAAAAAAATGACTCATTCTGGAATAATATCCACGAAGGGAGTTATTCTGCAATAGATATTCTGGGCAATTTCCCTATATAGAAAAGACCTTACACTGATCCAGTAAAGGGAAGATGATGTCCCATCTACTAAAATAGAAAGTGTAATGGAAATAAGTATCCCCTGTAGAAAAAGAGCTTCCCCATTAAAACAGAGAAATATGTAATTTCCATTTCTTCCAAAGAGTGACATTTTAAAATGTAACAGTCTCAGTTAACATCTGAATTCTATGAGGTTGCAGCAGTAAATTGTTATTATTTTGATCTGTGTACTGCACCTTTAGATTTCTAGGAGTCTGCTGTCTAGAGACGGCAGCTGCAATTTTATGTAGCAGAATAATTTTGCATGTTACAGAGAAGACACACACAGTGCTCTTTCTTAGAGACTTTACTTTTGTACTTTTGTTGTTTTCCTTAATCTGATATAACATTTTTCTCAGAAAAATATGTTTTACTCATTAGATCTACTAGAGAAACATAAGCTCCATCTAGATATACAAACTCACAGTAAAAGTTTGTTGGAGCCATCAAAGATCTCATCACACTTTTCATAACCATAGCAAATCACCTCACCCTGTTAGCAGCCAGAGTTCCCTACACTGACTGATTACCAACCTCTCATTCTAGAGGTGCTTGCATTTCTGTGCTATTGTGTTTCTGTTGCCTTTTGATTCCAAAGTGTAAATATGACACTCATTTTTTTCAAGATGGCCCAACCCTCCTCCTTTATATTCTTGTCTCTCCTCTCTTTGCTAAAGGTAATGAGGGACACAGTATAAAGGATTAGTGACATTTAGATGTAGTTTTCATTCTCTGTTTCATCCTTTAACACTGGTTTTTTGGTGGTAGTTTCTGTCTGCCCAGCCAGGGGTGGATTAGGGTTTTGTGGGGCCTCTGGGCTAGAGCAAGTGGGGGCCTCTCCCCACCCCTTCTGCCTGCAGTTCACCTTCTTCCCTGTCCCCCGCCACTCCTGCCGTGGAAATGGGGTCAGGATGCAGGGGCTTTCCCTGCTCCACCCGCCCATTGGTCACTATGCCCACCTTAGGCTTTGTCTACATGATTTACTTCACTATAACTATGTTACTCAAGGTTTGAAAAATCCACTGCCTTCAGTGATGTAGTTATACTGACCTTAATCCCTCTTGTAGACAGTGCTATGTCGGCGGGAGAGCTTCTCCTGCTGAGATAGCTACAGCCTCTCGGGAAGGTGGATTTATTAAGCTGACAGCAGAGCTGCACCGATGTACATTTATAATGTAGCCTTCCCAGAGATCTTCAGTAAATTCCAATCTGTGACTGAGAAATGTTGGTTTCTCTGCTTGAGAGGATCAATGAATTCCTGTAGATGAAGTGTCCTCTCCTCATTGTTAGCACTTGTACTAGACAAGCAGAATGTGTAAATAATGAGCTTGTCAACAATGTTAAAGTTAATGAACCGGCACTTTACAAGACACAGCTGAAGTTAAATGCATCAGATTAGTAGTAATGGAGAATTATTTCAGCAGTCCTGAGCTGATGATTTCTGCAACTTCTGGAGGGGTGGTTTTCCTACTCCCTAATGCTAGACAGACCTCACAATGACTTAAGTAGTTAGAAGTTTCTAAACCTTTTCAAATTGCTTTCATGTTACTCTTGAATGTAAATTGAACAGTGACTGTACTACAGCAGTTAGTATTAACACCTCTTTGGTTTTGCCTTTAATAAACAAATCCAGTAATAACCTCTATAAAATGGGTGTGTCTCATAAAAGTAAGGTCCAGATTTGTAAAGGGATGTAGGCCTTTCTGTCTGCAGTGTTGCACTGCTTAAGGGGTTTTGGAACCTACATATTTTCAAAAGGGATCTAGGCACTGAGGAGTCTAAATCACTTCAGATTTAGACTCCTCAGTGCCTAGATCCCTTCTGAAATATTTAGGTTTCTATATCAGTTATGTGTTGTTATACCGTGTGCAATGTCTAAATACCTTTAAAAATCTGTGCTTAAATATGATTTTAAAAAATAGCAATTAAGATCATTTTCTTCTTTTTAAACTATTTTTTCAGGAGATTAAACCTGACTTTTATTCGTCAGTGGACTTACATGCTATGAGTTGCCAAAGTTTTGCCATTTCACTAGTAGAGTTATAGAAAGATCTATATTAAGGTTTGTTTATTTGTACTAACCAGGTTAAAATTTGTCCTATCCACACAACATTACATGGTTTTCTTCATTTGGATTAACTGCCCATACTATACACACATCAGGCACAATATATTTCTTTTAAATTGTATGTACTGAAGCATTGTGATATATTTGTACCTGTTTGAACTGCTGTCAAATACTTTCAAGTCTGATTATATGCTTTTTCCTTCTGGTACTCAGCTGAATAGAGATGGTTTGGATAAAACACTAATATATGCATGCCTTCACCCAAAATTTGAAATGAATCTTTTGTAAGGTTTAAACAAGTTTTAAAATGAGAAGGGAGGAGAGGGGAGGAGAATGGTTTCAGGTGTTCCCTTCCTCTGCACTTTCTGGTTCGAACTCGCTTTGAAAGTATCTATACGCTGAAAGGTTTCAGAGGGGTAGCCATGTTAGTCTGTATCAGCAAAAACAACAAGGAGTACTTGTGGCACCTTAGGGACTAACACATTTATTTGGGCATAAGCTTTCGTGGGCTAAAACCCACTTCATCAGATGCATGAAGTGGAAAATACAGTAGGAATACATATATGCACACTATATGAAAAGATAGGAGTTGCCTTACCAAGTAGGTGGTCAGCTCTAAGAAGACAGTTCAATTAAAGTGTGCATCACAGGACACCATCATAAGACCTAACCACATCAGCCACACCATCAGGGGCTTGTTTCCCTGCATATCTACCAATGTGATATATGCCATCATGTGCCAGCAATGCCCCTCTGCCATGTACATTGGCCAAACCGGACAGTCTTTACGCAAAAGAATAAATGGACACAAATCAGACATCAAGAATTATAAAATTCAAAAACCAGTCGGAGAACATGTCAACCTCCCTGGTCACTCAATAACGGACTTAAAAGTGGCAATTCTTCCACAAAAAAACTTCAAAAACCAACTCCAACAAGAAACTGCAGAATTGGAATTAATTTGCAAACTGGATACCATCAATAGGCCTGAATAAAGACTGGGTGTGGATAGGTCACTACAAAAACTAATTTCCCCATGCTAATTTCCCCCTAGTGTTACTCACACTTTGTCAATTGTTTGAAATGGGCCACCCTGATCACCACTATAAAAGTAATTTTTCCTCCTGTTGATAATAGCCCACTTTAATTGAATTGTCTTGTTAGAATTGACCCTCCACTTGGTAAGGCAACCCCCATCTTTTCATGTACTCTGTATATATATCTTCCTACTATATTTTCCACTCCATGCATCTGATGAAGTGGGTTTTAGCCCACAAAAGCTTATGCCCAAATAAATGTATTAGTCTCTAAGGTGCCGCAGGTACTCCTCATTGTAAATACTGAAAGGCTGTTATTGAATTCCCAGACTAATCTTGCTAGAAAGCTTAATCTCATGAGGTCTGACCATAAAGTAGAGTAGAGGCAATTAGAGGTGAGGATTATCAAATTAAGAATTGCCAGACTGGATCAGGCCTGTAGTCTGATTAGTGCAGTATTCTGCCTCTGTCAGTGCCCAGCATCAGAGGATTCAGAGAACAGTACAAGAAATCTCATATTAGGCAGATGTGGGATAATCTACTCTCCCATTAAAAGTTTATCTATGCAGGGAAATACTGGAATAGATATTGTGGAACAGCAACAGCAGAATAGTTTATTAATTTCCCCATGTACACTAGCCCTACTCTCCTTCTAGTCCCTGATAGAGATTAAACTCTGAAACATGAGGTTTAACCTCTCTTCCAAAAATTGGTTAGTGTTTATAACAACTCTGGATATTCACAGATTATAAGACTACAGGATCATATAAACCATTTGATCATCTCATAGACTCATAGACTTTAAGGTCAGAAGGGACCATTATGATCAATCATCTAGTTTGACGTCCTGTGTAAAACAGCCTGAATGAAATCCTGTTTGAACTGCAGCATCTCTTTTAGAAAAACCATTCAATTTTTATTTAAAAATTCCCAGTGATGGAGAATCCGCCACAAGCCTTGGTAAATTGTTCCAACAGTTAATTACCCTCACTGTTGTTAATTTGCACCTTAGTTCCAGTCTGAATTTGTCTAGCTTCAACTTCTAACTGTTGGATCCTGTTATACTTTTGCTTGCTAGATTGATAGCAGAGGACTGTTCAAATTTTGTTTCTGTAATGGGGTTCACACTGTGCCCCTGAGTATTCAGCCCCTGGGCCTCCCTCTTCAATGAGTCAGGGACACTTCAGTCTAATGCAACATCCATCAGGGACGGCTTTAGGCCTATTCCACCAATTCCCTCGAATTGGGCCCCACACTTCCTAAAGCAAGCCTTGACACCCAGGCTCTTTATTCTCAAAAGGTTTCCCACCACCAGTTCCCAACTATATACAGGCTTCACAGCTACTTTGCCTACAAAAGGGCTGACCAGCAACAGACTACAAGGAGCCTGCTCCCACTTCCTTCTTTGCCTGACCTTTCTCTTTCCCTCCCTTATCTCTGGCTTCCTCCCTGCCTAATAAGACTGGCAGGTGCAGCCAGGCAGGCACTGGGCTATTCACCCAGCCCCAATCCATTCCCCTTGATTAGGGCTGGAGTGGCAGGAGATGATTAAGGGCTTCTCAACCAGCACTGTGCCACAGTTTCTCATGTAGGTACTTAAGGACTGAGCAAGTTATTCTCGTTATCCAGATGCGTCTCATTCCTTTGTAAATCTTGTGAAGCGTTTGGCCTCAGTAACATCCCACGATAATGAATTCCACATTAACACTTGAGAAGCTTGTTACAGTCCTGGGTGAATCTTTGCCCCTCACCAATGGACAGCTACCAATCTGCTCTACTGGACCCCACCTTTGAATACTTCTAAGTGAGGCTATATTTTAGTAAAAGTCATGCACAGGTCACAGGCAGTAAACAAAAATTCATGGTGCATGATCTGTCCATGACTTGTACTATATACCCTTAACTAAAACTTGGGCAGGGGGCTGTGGATGTTCTGGGGGGTGGTCTGGGGGTGTGTGTGTCCCAGGACCCTCCATGTGCCTGGAGTGCGAGGGGTTAAGAACAACCCCCAGCTCATGTCCCTACCCCCAAGGCTCCCCACCCACCCAGGGCAGGTGTGGGTTCTGCAACTTCATACCGGCTTCCTACAGCTGCCTGCACAGCTCTTCCCAACCTGATTCTGGCTGGGGTGGGGCCTCAGGGTTGCAGCCTGGCCATGGTAAGAGCTGCATGGGCAGTTGTGAGGTGCCATGGAGTTGCGGACCCTGCATCCGCCCCGGGTGGGGGAAGGGAGGGGCAGGACCCCAGGCAGAATGGGAGAGCTAGCCAAGGGCCTTGTTGGGCCTTGCCCCCTACCATCACAAGTAATCCCATTATATAGTGCACTCAAATTTGTTCAACGCTCTTTTGCAACTGATTAAGTTGTTTGTCCCCACAGATGCTGTTCCAGAACCTCACCCCTTTGATGGTTAGAAACATTCTTCTAATTTCCAACCTGAATTTGTTCATGGCCACTTTATATTCATTTGTTCTTATACCAATATTGTTGTTTAGCTTAAATAGCTCTTCATCCTCCCTGGGATTTACCCTCCTACTATTTAGAGAGAGCAATCATGTCTCCTCTTGACCTGCTTTTTGCTAGACTAAATCAGCCAAGCTCCTCCTGTCATTTCTCATCAAATAGACCCTCTATTCTCCTGATCATCCTAGTAGCTCTTCTCAGCACCTGTTCCAGTTTAAATTACTTTTTCTTAAACACCCTTAGATCTTTGTCCCGTGCTTTGCTGCACATTGGGCTATCCACATTTACCATCCTTGCCTGTCAACTGCCTTTCCCTCCAAATCTTCCCATTTCAAGTTGAGTTGCTTGATGTCATTCAGAACTGTTTCCATGTTAATTGTGGTCTTCCTCTCTTTCTTTTTGTGTTTTCTGGCTTCCATTCAAAGGCAGTATTTAGTAAGTGTTATTTTTCCATTCCCAGCACATATCCCAGCCACTGATGTCTTCTTTTCTGGATTATTTATGAGAGGGTGCCTTATCCAGTCATTTTTCTGACTTCATTTGTCTTCCTGTCTCTCTATTTTATTCCCAATATTCTTCTCAGACATTTGTGATAAAATGCATCCAGCTTTTGCATCTATTTCTTGGTAAGTTTCCATGTCTCACTGCTATATGTTGTGATGGCGATAACAATTGCTTTGTACACATTCAGTTTTGTCTTGAGGGAGATGTTTTTGAGTTGCCAGATGTTTTTGAGTCTTCCAAATGCAACTTTTGCCTTCCCGATTCTTATTTCCTCGGAACAAGTACCACCTTGGCCCATGGTACTTTAAGATACATAAAATTGTCCACCTTCTCCAGTTTACATTTTTCAGTTTTGATTTCTGTCCCTATAATCCCCATTAACATGACTTTACATTTCTTTGCATTGTATCTCAAACCTATCTTCTCCATTACTACTTTTACTTGGTTTGTGCATTTTTGTAGTCTGTTGGCATCTTCATTGATAAGAGTGATGTTGTCAGCAAAATCTAGATCAAATAGCCTTGAATTGTTCCATTTTAGGCCATTTGTATCACTGTTGCATTGTTTTAATCCATAGTTGATTACTAGCATAAACAAAAAGGGAGACAGGACACACCCTTGCCTTACAGCTGTCTTGATATTGAATGGCTTACTCAATCCATTTTCCATTTTAATGGAGCATTTTGAGTTGGTATAGAATGTTTATTAAACATAGGTGACCGGAATTGTACACAGTATTTCAAATGAGCTCTTATCAGTGCTTTGTACAACAGCATTTATGCTTCTCTATCTTTATTGGAAATGCCTCACCTAATATATCCTAGGATCACATATGCCTTTTTCACAGGTGGCTCAGTCATCCTGTGATCAGTTCACATGCCCAGTATCTCTCTCCTCCTCTGTCGTTTCCAACTGATGACCCCCAATTTGCAGTAGAAATTTTTACTATTAGACCCTAAGTTCATGGCATTGTACTTTGTACTATTGAATTTCATCCTATTTCTGTCACTCGTTTTTGGGTCATCCAGATCTTCCTGTGTAATACTCCAATCTTCCTCTCTGTTGACAGTTTCTCCCAACTTTGTATCAGGAGCAGATTTCATTAGTACACTCCTACTTTTTGTGCCAAGGTCACTAAAAAAATATTAAACAAGCTTTTCCCCAAGATTGATCCTTGAAGAACTCCACTAGTAACCTCCTTCCAGTCCAATAATTCATCTTTCAGCATAACTGAGTGCCTTCTCCCCTTTAGCCTGTTCCTTATCCATCTTACAATGCTTGTACTGATCTGCTTCTTCCCTAATTTCACTAAATAATTTCCTCTGTGGTACTGTGACAAATGCTTTGCTGAAGTCCAAGAATATTAGATCTACTGCACTTCCCTTACCTGAAAAAAATCAGTTATTTTCTCAAAGAAAGAAATCAGGTTAGTCTGGCATGATCAACCTACCTTTTTAAAACGTGTTGCATTACATTCCCTTTACCATTTATCTTTGTGAATTATTCTTTCCTTCACAATTTGTTCTAAAAGAGAAGATATTCACCCTGTGCAGTAACTGAGGTTCTTCAGTTATCTTTGTCCACACTAAGGGCAAAATCATTAACTAACAAAGTTAAACAAATTGTTTTTTCTCCAGTATTGAAAGCAAATTTCATTGGCGAAGTTGTCTAAATTTAATCACAAGAAAAGGAGAAGAGAAGTCTTATTTAGCTACCCTCTCTGCAATTCTTTGAAATGATACTGTGGTGAGTATGTTTGGGAATGAAATTGATGTTCTGTAGGTCAGACCAGATTTTCAGAAGTATCCACTTGCAGTGTTACAAACTACAGTTGCTTTGTGCATGCAAATATAATAGTTACAGTCTATCCATTTGTGTGTGCCAAGTATAGTTCATATGCACAAAACTAAGTTTTGAATGTGCAAAGTCACTCACTAAAGCTTGAGTGCACAAAATTCCAAAGTAATCGCAGAGACTGGGTTGTGTTCTAATGAAGGATAAAGTGATTTATTGAGTGGATATGTGACTAAAAGCAGGAATGAATGAATGAATGAATGAATGGATGAAGAGGCAACCAATTGTATATGCCAGTTGTCTGTATTGAAACAGTCTTGTTTAGCTAATATCTGAAAGCTAAAATAATGTTTTGAAGGGTGTGTGTGTGTGAGAATTTATAATTTAAGATTTTTGGAATGAGTTTCCCTCATTAAATATTGCAATTATTGTTACTTGGATTTCACATCATTTCTTTTACCCCCTTCAGAACAAAGAACCAAGTCAGTCTTTTCATTTATAATTTATAATACCATTTGCCTTTTATATGCTGAACACAAAGTGTTCACAAAAATAGCTTCAGATCAGCAAATTAAGTATGAAATTAAAAGACTACTTACCAAAAGCCAGCCAAATGTCTAGCTCTAATATCACACACATCTTTAGGTAATTAATTCCAAATAGAAGGGGCTTAGTACAGCTAAAAAGGCATAATCCTGTAGACAGAGTTCAGGAATATTTAGCCAGTCATTATCACCCATGCTTATTAATTCTTAAGCAGAGAGGTTTTTTTTTCCCCCTCTTGAGGTTGTGCACAGTATCTTTGAATTTGTCCTGATTAAGCTAAGGGTAAAATTCAACACCCCAACACAGTGGCATTAAATTCTTAGGGTGATATTTGCTTTAGCACAGAGAATAGCACAAGGCCTATTCACTACTTAAGTCTTCAAAATAGAGCTTAAGTGATGCACAGGTTGCATGCTGGCTCTCTGCATAGGGATGAATTTTACCTTCTCTGTCTAATGCTCTATACCACTGAACCCTTCTGTGTCTTAATCTCCCCCACTGGAAAAATGAGAGCAACAATACCCATCTCTTAAAAGCGTGTTGAGCCCATGGGGGATGTTCCTATATAGAGTTCAAAGCTGTAATATTTTTTAAATCATGCAAGTCCCACAAGGGACTTAAATCATGTAAGGTAATTATAGAAAGTTGAAAAAAATCAGTAAAAACCATACCACACTTCATTTCTCTAAGCGCTCTGCACGCCGATTTCCATGGTCTTCTACAAGAGTTTCACATGAAAAGGAGTTGTGTGCAGGGCCAGGCCTTTTATTTATAGTCTGGAAAAAACTGATAGAATATTGAAAGCAAATGTGCACATCATCGTGAAATGACTCAAGAAATGGCTTATGTGCTGAATAGACAGAGTGCTGCTGATTTGCTCTTTATCACTGTCTGCTGTTCACTGGCTTGAGGCACATAATGGTGAAAGATATCCTGTGGTATAGTAAAGCCAACACCACCTAAATAATATAAATAATAATATATCAAAGTAGGAGTTGGTGGTTTTCTCAGTACTGAAATTTTAGAAGAGGTGCAGAAGTATCCAGTTTTCCGTCAAGAGAATATGCCACAAAATCGTGTTAAATGTAAATGACACCTTGATTTACTTTTCTGCCCCAGAATTCCACAGGATTACAGAACAGTATCAGTTACAAGGTCACATATAACAAGCATAAATTATTCCCCATACATTCCCCTAGTAGACATCAACTATCTGCCTTTTCTTCTGGGAGGTTCATATTTAAATTAAACAATTTAAATACCTGCGTATACACATTTGTGTCCTACTTCTTCACATTTTGTTCCCTATAGGGTGTTCTATCTGCCCAGACCTGAAGAAATAAGCTAAGATGACCCTCTTCTAGACCAGAAAACCTAATATTTGGTGACCAGGTCTTCTTGCACATATTTTATTTTTTTCTGGCAGTGTCCCCTTTTCAACTCTCATTGATGTGCATAAAATGATCCTTCAAACTTACTTAAAAGCCATCTGTGCAAACTAAATAGGATCCAGTTACTTAAGGGTGAGACATGCAGAGTCCTTCCAAACCTATTTTGTAGTAAGATTTTCTCATATGGTTTCAGGCATTAGAGAGCATTAGACCGTCTCTGGGTCAGGCTTGAACCATTGGCCATCAGGAGTGCTCCACTGGACTTCCTTTCACAAAGTCCATTGGCTACGCTGATTGGAAAATCGTATCAACAGGAACACAGGAATGCACACTTAGAATGCGAACCTTAGACAGAGAAGAATCTTTCCACTAATACTTGTAATCTAACCTGGATTTTCTTTTGTCTGCATTGGATGGCTGTTTCTATTCAAGGGGGAAAGCAGGCATGCTGGGGTGACAGTATGTAAAACACACTGAACATGATTTGTAATCTTTTTATGTGGAGCAAATTCCCGCTGAAGATTACAGCATTTTCATTTATAAAGCCTTTTAAGCGGCTACACACAAGAAAGCATGTTATTTGAGAATTACACAATATAAAAATGCATCCTTGCATAGACAGGTCACTTTTCAATACATTTCTTTTTTCTGGGGTCTTGCTAAGGATAAGTGATTTGGGCATTCTGTAGTCCTAGAGGTAACTGGAAAACTGACATGAATCTACCAAGAAAAATTAAGCATCTGTTTTGAAAAAAGTCTCTCTGATGCCAAAAACTATGAATTTTGTTTTTTTATGAAACAAAAAATTTCAGTGAAATTTATTTTGTAAATAGACACATTCTATATTTGTTATAGATTATGCAGTAAGCAAGAGGCAGTTATCCCACATGTACACATTATATGCAGCAGTTTTGGTCACAGGGCATAGATCTCTCTGTTGCTTAAGATCCAGGTGCCACTGGGAACTGTCATCTTCCTGAGAGTGAATAAAGCACAGAACTAGGAATTAGGAGATGAGGTTCTAGTCCTGGCCCTGCCACTGATCTTCTATGTACTTGAACAAATTGTATGACCTGGATTTGTCCATCCCATCTGTAAAATGGGGATAATAGTCACCTACTTCACAAAGGTAGAGAGGTTTAATTTGTTAATGTTGGCAAAAATCCTCACATTGCAGGTTCTACAGAAGTCCCAGCTCCAGTGTCTTATGCTTTATCCACTCTGCAAGGAATGTGATTTTTGGGAGAGAGATAATCATCCCCAATAGTTTCCATACACCTTAAAGAGGGATTTGTGAAGTTCCTAAATATGCTCCCACATCAAGGTCTGTATTCTTAGAATGATGCTTAGCAGACTTTACCCTGCTATGACTAATCTCTGCTCCTATGTGGAACCAGAATGCTTCTACCATTTTTTGCCTAGCAATTGTTGCACGTGGTTAGAGATCTGAAAGTTATCAAACCATACATGTTGCATCTGTTCCTTTGCCTTTTTCCTTCTAGTAAAATGTGTTTTCCACCCTCTTTTCTATGTGAGGCGATACGGGACAGATTACCTGTTATATACTGTTTGGCACAGTGTATAAATAATGATTCTCTTAGAAAGGGTCAGAAGGACAAGAACAGGAAGTGTATAGACCAGAAACAGCTTGAGATGATGCACCATAGGTTTTGAGAACAAAATATTTTATTTCTGTCAATAAAACTATAGTTTACAGTAGTATTTACTAAATAAATTATATTTCTCTTTTACAAGCAACAAACTAAATCACACCTTTCAAAGAATGTATGTACACAACATAAGGCCTTGTTATAAATAGCTTTTCTTCTCATTTCACTAACAAACAGTGAAAATATCTTTAGAGGCTATTGTCCATAAAGTAAGTGCAGACATTTACATTAATCCTTGTTTGAAATCAAATTTGGACTTCCAACAATATGGACCTAAGTAATTATGATTCCAGGGGAGAAAAAAGTAAATTAATTTTATTTACCACTGTATTGATGATGGATCTTTAAATAGGTAAAGCAGATTACATATTTTGCTTGTACACAATCACTGAATACATGCAAATGAAATCATGAGAGTCAATAGGAAAATATCACTTTCAAGTCCAAAAAAGGTGATTGGCACTAGTATAGAAAGCATCTTAAATACAGTTTATGCAATTCTTCACAGTTTAGCAAGCAACAGCACATGATAGCAAAGTAAGGAATGTTTCATGTCACATCTGTCGAGTCTAGCTATCATTTCCACTGTTCAAGGTTCCCATGACATTTCTCAGAGATAAGTTCCATTGATTATTATTCTTTGTCTATTAGGCTCAGCAAATTCTTCTCTTTAAATCAGGAGTGCAGAAAGTGCTCTTCATCAACCACGGTCACTTCTTATCCACTTTTACTTTGATTTTCTTTTATTCCCTATTACTGGAAATAGAAAATAATTTAAAAGGTCAAGAGGTTTGTTTCTTTATTCTGCACTTTATAAAATAGTAATTGGATAAAATCTTTCTGTGACCAAAAGCACCCTTGTAGTCACACCCTACACATTATCGTAATAATCTTTGTGCAAAATATGCCTTGCAAGGTATCATTCATAAACTAGTAACACACTGATCATGAATATTCTTGTGTAATGTATATACAAAATGTTTATGAAGAATTATGAACAGTAAATGAAATTATAACAACTGTGTTTACCTGTCTGGGGAGGGAGTAAACTTGTTTCTCAGACAAAGGACAAGCTGACCCCTCTAGCCAGGTGTCAAAGTTGGTTGGTAATCACCTGTCAAGAGGGCTTTCTCTGGCAACAAAGTGGGACGGAAACAAATCTATATGCATCGGCACAGTTGCAGGGAACATGTGGTAAAGATTTACCTTGAGCCAAGTCTAGCTTGTTAAATTTTAGCTACTAGGAAGCTTTTTATCTTGATTTTTCTTGTAACCATTTCTGACTTTGATACCTTTATATTTGTACTCACTGAAAACAACCTATTTCTGTAGTTATACACTTGTTTTAATTTTAATCTAAACTAATCCAGTGTTGTGTTTGAACTGTTTGGTAACACCACTTAAAGTAGCAAATTGTTGAAAACTGATCCTTTACAGGACAATAGATCTTTAATATCCAGACTGTCCAGGACAGGGGCTGGAAAGGGCAACACATATTTTTTGGGAAAATTTGGGACTGGGAGTGTGTCGGCCCTGCAAGTAGTAACCAAGTCTGTTGGAAGCTAGAGTTTGAATGGTGTGTTGCTGACAGGCTGCTGGGATCAGAGTGGCTGAACCAGAGCTGCAGCTATATACAGACACTACACAATGTTAGGCCGTTTGTGAGTGGCCCTGGTTGGAAGCTACAACAACAAAGCGTTGTGAGGCACTCAAGGTTGCTGATTACAGCCTGGAATATGAGAGACACCCTCCATCTTCGCGCTTCAGTAACTTGCAGTATAGTTCTGCAGTGATTTTTTTTTTTTTTTTAAATTCACATGCATAGTATTATCTTCTCCCCTGTAAGATAGTATCCCTCTTACATTTATGCCTGTGAATACTGATATACTTAATACATAAAACCACTATTTGCTCTTGTGAGATGCTGGGCAATGTGGATATCACTGAAGTCAGTGAAAGTGAAGGGCATCAGCCAATCACACGAGGCATTTATAACCTTGTAGGATTGATCAGGTCCTTAGAATGCACGGGGGACAAAATTCTGGTCTTACTAAAGTCAGCTAAGAAACTTCCCTTAGCTTCAAAAGGACCAAGATTTGGCCCTTAGAAAATAACTGAATATACATTCCTCCAGGTGTAGATTCTTATGAAGCTATAAAGCCTCATGAATAGTTAACGCATATGTAAATAAAGCTACAAAAGTCACTCGTAATATGACCAATGAACATGACATTTAAAATTATATAATGAATTACTCAATTCTATAATATTACTGGAGAAACTCATTTCTATAGCACAAATTTTATTTTTAATATTTCTGTAGGATCAGGTGTCTCTATATTGGGCACTTAAATCAAGGTCAATTGGATCCCCAACAAACTTCTAGAAAAACCAGAGAAGACTATAATTGACATCACTAGAATTTCTAAAGTGAAAAAAACCCAAACCAATCCAGACTCCACTTTAAGAACTTCTTTGTACATCCAAATAAAGCACAGAGGGCACAAAAGTCCCATTTTTATTAAACTCTTTTGTAGGTCACTCAACTTTAGTTCCAGATAAAAGTATTTAATTAACTTTCAAACAATTCAAGAAAAGAATCTAACCTTGGCAGTGAAGGAAAATGAAAGCTCCTCAGGCATTCTGAATAGCTTCTTATTTATGAAAGGCAACCAACAGATAGAAATCATACATTTATTTTAATTAGCATTTTGGGTATCTGGCACCAGGCATATGATCCACATGTTACACTACTGCAAACTTTCAGAACTGAGATTCAGTTGTACACTGGAAAATGGTGCAAGCAGGATTTTGTAATCAGTTGCTTACTGAATAGACTGAAGCATATATGTCCTCATCCTCAGTGTTTGGATATGACGTCCTAGCCACGGCAGGCTATGCTGCTATATGTGGGACGTGGGTTCAATAGGCAAAGTAATTTACTATGTAAACTGAAACTGCGAATAGGTGAATAGAATGAATTTGGATGATAGATGAAAAGGAACTGATGACTGAATAGAAGGAATGTATTTTGATGGTTGACTGAAGTGAACCTGACAAATGGATTTTTTTTTAAATCATCAATTTTGCAAGAAGACAGAGCTAATAAATCAGCTCTGTTAGCTGAAACATGTTAGCATGTTTTCATGAGACCAGGATACATGAAGCACAGTTTTCCCATTGATAACTGAGCTAGTGTGTGTGGCTGAGGGGCAGGGTCTGAGTGGCTATTGTTACATCTTTGGAAAGGGTACGTACGCATTCCCTCACCATACCAGTTGAACTCAGGCCCCGCCTTCAGAGACCAGTAGCACTGCTGGCACTTGCTTTAAGCAATTCCTGTATTGTACTTTCTACAATTGTGACTAGCTTCTCCTTGCTCGTTCTCACATCCCCGACCTGTACAGGCTAGTCACAACTGAGCCCTAAACATTTAGGAAAAAAGCTGCATACAGTTTACAATGTGGAAGGAGGAGGATTGACAGGACTGTAGTTGGACATGACTACAGACTGACAGAATTAGTGCTGTGTCACAAAAATGATGCTCATAATAGTGAAAAGAAAGGCAATTGGGCTGTAGGGAATTGCTGTCTGGAATGCCCCACTCGGGTCCAACCCTGTGCACCTTATTTCAGGAAAAACTCCCATCTTCAAATGTTCAGGAACTGTTTCTCTTGGAGCAATACTTATGGCGCAGTTGTTGGAGGGACACTGAGGGCAACCAGAGAAGCACTGTTTCCTGCCCATATTGATAATGAATGAAAATGGTCATAGTGATCAGAGCTGAGATCTTTGATGGGAAATGCATAACAAGACAAAAGTGACCAACAGCTACAGTGGGCGAAACACTGAATCAAATAATGAGTTTGTACTAGCCAGGGTTTGTTATGTAATGGATTTAGAACGTGCTCTATCATTTGAGCATATTTTTGTGCTGTTATTTTTTTGCATGCATTCATTCCTCAGTAAATTGATTTCCTCATGCAGCACATTAAAAAGCCTCAGGGCACCAATAATTTATGGTTTATTGAAATTTACACAGGCTTTCTAGCACTCGACTCACTTCGCTAATGTGTTAATTGTAACCTGAAGTACATTCGCATTTAGTAAAGCACATTTTTCTTATATCTGACTTTGATACAAAGAGAGATGGATGTGGTCATATTTTTTCTTAAAAACTTAAAATATGTCCCTTGGTCCAAACTCTGCTCTCAGATGCCTGGGTATAACTTCAGTGAAAGTCAATGGCAGCCATGCACTCATATTCAAAGGACAAAATTAGAACCTGTGTATTTCAAAATGAACATGTTCCTTTTTAAAAAGTGGCAGCAATAAATGGATAAAATACTTTCAATCATATTAGACTACAAATGTGTACTCCATTTTAGATGCCTTTGCACAAACAGATGGCAGTATTGTGGGATTTCCCCCTCTCCCACACAAAAAAGATAATTTTGAGTGTTCAGAGCCTTGGACACCTTGGGCCTGATCTTCAGGAGGTACTAAGCATTCACAGCATCAACTGATTTGTCAGGATTGGGTCCACTCCTGTCATAAACAGATAGCTAAGGGTTAATGTTTCTTTTACCTGTAAAGGGTTAACAAAGGGAACCAAACACCTGACCAGAGGACCAATCAGGAAACCG